>NC_044995.1:32208310-32334901 GCF_008728515.1 Papio anubis
CCTTTTAATGGCTTAATGGCTGATTGACAATCAGGATTGGCGTTTTCATACGCCATCAACTCCACTATGACCTTACGGGCATTCTCATCGGTAATTGACTTTTGAGCAGCATCTTGAAGTCTTGCTACAAAATCAGGGTAGGGCTCTTTAGAGCCTTGTCTTACTGTATTAAAGGAGGGGCAGGCGGTTCCTGGGTCTTGGATTTTCTCCCAGGCCCTAAGGCAGATAGCCCTGATTTGCTCAATGGCTTCATTTGGCATTATTACTTGTTGGTCAACAGTGCTCCAATTTTGACCTATTCCTAATAGTTGATCTGCATCTATGTTAATTGGAGGATTGGCAGTCCTATTTTTTCGGACCTGTACTTGTGCCCCATCAATCCACCAAGTCTTAAATTGTAAAAATTGAGAGGGTGAGAGTGAGGATTTTGCCAGAATCTCCCAATCATAAGGAATGAGTCTATGTCCATGAGCAATGGAATCTAATAATGTTCTCATGTAAGGAGAGTTGGGTCCATACTGTTTTACTCCTTCTTTCATTTCTTTTAGCATTTTTATAGAAAAGGACTTATATCTGGCTTCAGCTACGGGAAGCTCTCCCTCTTGGGCCCCTTCTCCAGGTGGTCTTGCTTCTAATATTACTGGGAATTGCCACGCCTCAATATCTCCTTGTTTTCTTGCCTCATCAATAATTTTATGTAACACACTACCCTGTGTACTAGGCGGTGCTGTAGGATTAAGTCTCATGGTGGGTGGCTGAGGATATGGCGCCCTGCCCTGTGGTGCTGGAAATGTTCCTGGCTGTCCATACGGATTTTCTGGGGGCAGCCGATACTGCAGTTTGGCTGGCAGCCAGTATTGATAGGCTACTGGCGGCTGGGTCTTATCTTCTACCGGCTGATATTGTGGACACTGCATTTGGATTGGTGTTGCCATGAAAGAGACTCTATCTTTTTCTATTTGATCTTTTTTTTTTTTTTTTTTTTTTTTTTGAGACGGAGTCTCGCTCTGTAGCCCAGGCTGGAGTGCAGTGGCCGGATCTCAGCTCACTACAAGCTCCGCCTCCCGGGTTCACGCCATTCTCCGGCCTCAGCCTCCCGAGTAGCTGGGACTACAGGCGCCCGCCACCATGCCCGGCTATTTTTTGTATTTCTTAGTAGAGACGGGGTTTCACCGTGTTAGCCAGGATGGTCTCGATCTCCTGACCTCGTGATCCGCCCATCTCGGCCTCCCAAAGTGCTGGGATTACAGGCTTGAGCCACCGCGCCCGGCCTCTATTTGATCTTCTTTTGGAGTTTGTACTTGTTTAACCTGCATTTGAGGTTGTAAAGTTACAGGCATCTGAGCTGCTGGAAGAGCAGTTGGCCATCGTGGTTTAGACTCTGCTGGCTCTGCTAATTCTGGATTTTTTCCTTCTAATTTTAACGTTTCAGGATATACTACCTCCTGTAATTGATTATTGTCAACATTTTGCGTTGACCGAGCCATTACCGGCTCTGATACACATTTACAGTGTGATCTTTCCTTTCCTTTCCAGGATTCTATCCCTGCCTCTTTTTCACAATCTACTGCACAGCTTTTAGGGATATCAGAAATTGGAACGCTATCTTCTTCTGTTTGCAACAGTTCTAAAGCTACTTTAATAATGACCCAATCATTCCATACTGTGAGCGGAATGATTTTACCTTCCCTGCTTGCTTGTTTTAATTCTTTGCCAATTTTTTCCCAGTCTTTTAGATCTAAAGTTCCCTGTTCCGGAAACCATGGACAAAACTGCTCTATTGTTTGAAACAGCGTAATTAGATTTTTGGTAGAGACTTTAACTCCCCCTCTTTTTAAGAGAATTTTAATAAGGCTGCGATAAGAGGCGTATTTACTTTTAGTTTGCCCCATTGTTACCCTAGGTTCTTCTGAGCGCACAAGCTTACCGCAAGGCTGACTGTAGATGTACTCGGGAGTCTCTCGTCGACTTGTCCTCAATGACCACCCTCCAGCGTACCTTCACCTTAGAGAAAAGCTTCCACGTTGGGCACCAGATGAAGGGGTGGCCTGCCCCTCCACACCTGTGGGTGTTTCTCGTAAGGTGGAACGAGAGACTTGAGAAAAGAAATAAGACACAGAGACAAAGTATAGAGAAAGAAAAGCGGGGGCCCAGGGGACCGGCGCTCAGCTTACAGAGGACCCACGCCGGCACCGGTCTCTCAGTTCCCTTAGTATTTATTGATAATTATCTTTACCATCTTAAAGATAAGGGAGTGGCAGGACAATAGGATCATTGTAGGGAAGAAATTGGCAGTAAGACATATGAACAAAAACCTCTGTGACATGAATAAGTTTAAAGGAAAATGCTGTGCCTTGAGATGCATATGCAAACATCTCCATAAACCTTTTAGCAGCATTGTTTCAGCCTATCACATGGGGAGAAACCTTAGACAATACCTAGCTTTCCTAGGCAGAGGTCCCTGCGACCTTTGGCCGTGTACATGTCCCTGGGTGGTTGAAATTAAGAGAATGGTGATGACTTTTAACCAGCAAGCTGCCTTCAGGCACTTGTTTAACAAAGACACATCCTGCACAGCCCAAAATCCATTAAGCCTTGAGTCACCGCAGCACATGTCTCTTGCAAGGACAAGGTTGGGGGTAGGGTCACAGATTAACAGCATCTTAAATACAGGACAAAATGGAGTCTCTTATGTCTACTTCTTTCTAAATAGACACAGTAACAGGCTGATCTCTCTTTCTTTTCCCCACAAAGTCCCAGAACAGGTTGTGTGAGCCCCTTGAGGCGTTCATCCAGCGCTGTTTCAGAGAAATCTCTATTTCGATCTATTCTATACGTTAGTTATTGAAAAATAATAGACAATCGCAAAAACAAGTTGGCATTTTTGTGTTCCTTGAGCCCAGTCGCGAAGGGCCCTCATGACTGGGTTTCATGCCAAACAACTTATTACAAAAAGAGCTAGGGTCCTGGACCCCAAAGCTTTAAGATTCCTCTGCTCGTGTGTGCATGAATGGGTGGCTGACTCTAGAGCCCAGGCTGCTGCTTCCCAGCGTGGTGTTAATCCTCCATAGTCTGGTGAGTGTGGTGTCTGATATATATATATAAAAATATATATATATATTTACACATACATATCTGTTTTCCCTTCTCCCATTGCAATTTGCTTATGATATCAATTTGCTTATTATATCTGCATTGCCATTTACGTGGGATAAAGCTTGTTTACCCTTAAAGGTATCGTGTGTGTCTTTTCTTCTCCCCTTGCGCATTTCCCACACAGGACGCCATAATAAAAAAGTCTTCAAACTCTGATATCCTTTCTTCTGCTTGGTCAGTTCGGCTATTGATACTTTTGTATGCTTCAGGAAGTTCTCCTGCTGTGTTTTTCGGCTCCATCAGGTCATTTACATTCTTCTCCAAAATGGTTATTCCAGTTAGCAGTTCCTCTAACCTTTTATCAAGGTTCTTAGCTTCTTTGAATTGGGTTAGAACATGTTCCTTTAGCTCAGCAGAGTTCGTTATCTCCCATCTTCTGAAGCCTGCTTCTGTCAATTCATTCATCTCATCCTCTGCCCAGTTCTGCACCTTGCTGAAGAGACATTTTGATCATTTGGAGGAGAAGAGGCACTGTGGCCTTTCAGCATTTTTTTGTTGATTCTTTCTCATCTTCATGAGTTTAGTTTCTATCTTTGAGGCTGCTGACCCTTGGATGATTTTGTTTTGTTTTTGTTTTTGTTTTTTTAGACCGAGTCTTGCTCTGTTACCCAGGCTAGAGTGCAGTGGCATGATCTCGACTCACTGCAACTCCTCCTCCCAGGTTCAAGTGATTCTCATGTCTCAGACTCCCGAGTAACCGGCACTACAGTCATGCACCACCACACCTGGCTAATTTTTGTATTTTTTAGCAGAGACAGGGTTTCGCCATGTTGGCCAGGCTAGTGTCGAACTCCTGACCTCAAGCGATCTGCCCACCTCGGCCTCCCAAAGTATTGGGATTACAGGTGTGAGCCACCATGCCTGGCCTTGGATAGGGTTTTTGTGGGTACTTTTTTGTTGTTGATGCTGTTGTTGTTGCTTTCTGTTTGTTTTTCTTTCAGTAGTCAGGTCCCTCTTCTGTAGGGCTGCTGCAGCTTGCTGGGGGGTCACTTCAGGCACTATTGATCTGGTTCACTCCTGTGCCTGGAGATGTCACTCAAGGAGGTTGGAGAACAGCAAAGACAGGCAGGTTCCCGCTCTTTCCTCTAGGATCTCTGACCTCAAGAGGCACCAACCTGATGCCCATAGGATCGTTTCCTGTATAGGGTGTCTGACAACCCCTGTTGAAGGGTGTCACCCAGTTGGGTAGCACAGGGAGCCAAACCCATTTAATGAAGCATTTTGACTGTCCTTTGGTGGAAGGGGGGGTGTTTCCTGAGGGGAAACCCACTCATCTGGGCTGCCTGAATTCCTCAGAACTAGCAGGAGGAAAGGCTAAGTCTGCTGGTCCACAGAGACTGCAGCCACCCCTCCCCCTAGGGGCTCAGGCCCAGAGAGATCAGAGTTCTGTCCCTGAGCGCAGGCTGGAGTTGCTGTAGTTCCTGCAGGGAGGCCCTGCCCAGTGAGGAGGGATGGGTCAGGGTCAGGCCTGAAGAGACACTCTGGCCACAGTCTGCCACAGCCAGAGTGTTGGGTTGTAGGCGACACCTCTTGAGACCAAGCTGTCCAGTCTCCCTGGCTCTAGCAGGGGAAAAGTGTGGCCGGGAGCTATGGAGATGACTGCTGCCCTTCCTGAGCCCAGGGAGCTTAGCCTGTCAGGCAGTTGGGAGTCCCAGTGCTGGCTGCTGTCCCTCCCCCAAGGAGCTCAAAGGGCTTAGACAGCAACCAGCCATAGCTGTGGTACTGGCCACCCCTCCCCTAGGAACTCGGCAGGCTTAAGCAGATTCTAGCTGAGAGGCTATTAATAATCTGCTCAGCTCCAGACTTATGTCAGGCACAATAAGTTTCCTTCAAATGGTAACTTCCTTGTTTTTTGTTCTTGAAATCAACTTCCTTGTACGTTCCTGCTTCTAGCTACCTGCTCTGTAAACAAGTCCCAATCTGTAACCCACATCTCTTCTTTATTTGGAAGAAGTCCTCCTCACTCCTAGTTATGTGCTCTGTAAACAAGCTTCCTGCCAGTCTTGATTTAAAATAGCCAATCGAGTTAGCTTAGATTATGCGGTCCGACTCTAGCCAATGGGGACAGGACAGAGAAGTAGGGACTATGTTAGCAATAATAACTCCTTCCCTCTCTAGCACAGCATGTTCTCACAACAACAAGAGATGTGAGGAGCACCCTCTGCAGAAGCAAATTTGCCTTGCTGAGAAATTCCTTGAGTGCTTGTTTTCTTTGTGACTCTGAGCTCTTGTTTCCAACAGTTGGGACCTTAGGCTCCGGTGGCATGGGTTCATGAGTGGAATCTTCTGACCGATGGGTTGCACTGTTCCATGGAAAAAGCACAGTTTCCCAGGCTGGGTTGGGGGTGGGGGCTCCCCAGCCCCAGGTGGGTGTCAGGTAGGCTGCTGCACCACACTGCTCTTCCTTCTTCTCCATGGTTCATGCCAGCCACCTAGACAGTTCTGATGAGAGAACCTGGATACCTCAGGTGTCGGTGCAGGATTCACATGCTATTATGATTCTTTTCTATGGGATGCTGCTTCTAGTCAGCCATCTTGAGCCCACCCCCACCAATTTTTCTTTGAATGTCTGATAGAATTCAGCTATGAATCCATCTGGTTCTGAACTTTTTTTTGGTTGGCAATTTTTAAAAATTATTATTTCAATCTCACTGGTTGTTATTTGTCTGTTCAGAGTTGTTGTTGTTTCTTAATCTAGGAGGGTTGTACATTTCTGTGAATTCATTCATCTCCTGTAGGTTTTCTAATTTGTGCATGTAAAGGTGTTCACAGTAGCCCTCAATGATCTTTTGTATTTCTGTGGCATGAGTTGCAATATCTTCTGTTTCATTTCTAACTGAGTTTATTTGGATCTTCTCTCTTTTTGGTCAATGCTGTTAATGATCTATCAATTTTGTTTATCTTTTCTAAGAGCCAGCTTTTCATTTCATTTATCTTCTGTTTTTTGTTGTTGTTGTTGTTGTTGTTGTTGTTTCAGTTTCATTTAGTTCTGCTCTGATCTTTGTTATTTCTTTTCTTCTACTGGGTTTGGGTTTGGCTTGTTCTTGTTTCTCTAGTTCCTTGAGGTGTTATCTTACATTGTCTACTTATGGTCTTTCAGACTTTTTGATATAGGCACTTAATGTTATGAACATTCCTTTTAGTACTGCTTTTGCTGTATCCCAGATATTTTGATAACTTGTGTCATTATTATTGTTCAGTTCAAAGAATTATTATTTTTTTTTATCACAAAGAGGCCACATTTTTTTCTTTTGATAGAGTCTCACTTTGTTGCCCAGGTTGGAGTGCAATGGCACGATCTCAGCTCACTGCTACCTCCACCTCCCAGGTTCAAGCAGTTCTCCTGCCTCAGCCTCCCAAGTAGCTGGGATTATAGGCACCTGCTACCACACCCAGCTAATTTTTTTGTATTATTAGTAGAGATGGGGTTTCACCATGTTGGCCAGGCTGGTTTTGAACTTCTGACCTCAGGTGATCCACCCACCTCGACCTCCCAAAGTGCTGGGATTACAAGCATGAGCTACTGCACCTGGCCTGAGGCCTCATTTTTTTTTTAATTGACAACTCAATCTCTAGATACATACAGCATTGCACAAATTATAAGTGGATCAACAATTATATTATTGATACAAACTCATGAGCATTTACATAAAACTACTGCTCTAGGTTTTGGTGTGTATTGTGCCAGCTATTTTAGGGAATAACAGAAACATAAAAGACCTCAGCTACTTGAATTCATGAGAATCAGCTTTCAAAAAAAGCATATATATCATCTCATAGAATACTTAACATGTCAAACCCAGGAAAATCAATAACTATGTGATGAAAGGAACACTTTTAAAGAAAAGTTGATGATAAAAATATTAGGCTAAAATACTAAGAACTTTAGCGACTGGATTGAGGAAACAGAAAGTGTATGCACACTGGGAATTTTAAGAAAAGATCCCCACATTCTCCTGCACAATGAGGACCACATTCCAAAAACATAATTCTGGATTTCTACAATGTCTTCTCTGCTACAAACCATTGTTTCAAAGGTGAAAGAAACAAGATGGTAATTCACATAAAAGGGTTTTAAAATTCTTCCCACTCAAAATAAAATAAAAATACTACGACCTCCATCAAATTATAAATAAATTCTATCAAAATGTCAACCAAATAAAGAAATCAGACCATTTGCCTTCACTGATTGCCTCAGAGGGCAGAGCATGTGTCACCTACAAGGAAGGGGAGATGGGGGTAGAGACCCCACTCTCCCTTGGCCTGTGGAGTGGGGGTGGACAGGAGCACTTTGGCTTCCCTGGGGTTTTGCTTCCTCACAGAGGGAATTGAGGGAGGCAGGCTAGATGGCTGTAAGAGACCCCTCAACTAAAAGAATCAGTCAGCTTGAGATCCCATCTCTGAGCAGATATATAGGGTGGCAAAAGAAATGGATTAAAAAACAGGTGGATGACATCTTTCTCACCTTTTGATACCATCACTCAGAACTAATCTGTACTAGAGTTGAAGAAAATCTTTGCCCAGTACTATTAAAGGGTACGCAATGAGGCATCTGACAATGAAAGTTTTCATTAAAATGTATATAAAAGGCTATGTTAAGTTTGGGTGGATAAAACAATGCACCACCATGTTACTACAAGCAGTCAGGATGTCCTGTCTCCGATTTTAGAAGTCTCTGATCTGGTTGGGAGAAATGCCGAGGGGAATGCATGTTCAAGCCAGTCAATAGAGATCTAAGGAGTGCACACAGTCCAGGAAATGGATAAACAGGTGCCCAGGAAGGCAACTTTAATGAAACTGGTTCTAAAACAAAGGATATAAGAGACCTAAATGATCTGAAGAGAGTGATGGCTTCTCATTTTCTGTCCCCTACAGAGAATACAAATATCATTTCTTCTGGAATCTAACACACTGGCTTCATTTTCAAAATGCATCACTTTATTTTCCTACAAGGCAGCTACACATTAAGCATGTGACAGTCACATGATTTCTGCAGTGAGCCCCAAGGCTTCGGAGCTTTCCTGGAACCTACAGCCAAAAGAGTCCTGAGATTTCAAATATTAAAGCTTTCTCCACAGCCACAAGTTCTTTTGATGTTTGGGTTATTGAACACAGACTCACTGGATAATTTTTCTTCAACATAGTCCATTTCTGTTCTAAAAGTTTAGCTGTGCTTTCTTTTCAATGAATACTCTGACTCCATCTTGAATAACTTCGTCGGAATCTCCTTTTGTCTTCCTGTATTCTAGAGCATAAGAAAGGCCATTACAGCCCCTGGCTCGCACACCAACTTTTACACCTACATGCTCAGGCTTATCTTTAAGAAGTTGTTTTATCTTGTTTACTGCTGAAGGTGTCAGGGCGAGGGCGGTCCGGGTGGGCTGACGCTTCCTCTTGCTTACAGCCCAGACAGTTGCCGGGACTAAGGAAGCCAACGTCTTCGCCATCCGGGTGCTCCAGTACCTCAAGCCCGGCCGCCTCAGCCTCTCTCCATGGACATGGCGGGCGCATTCAATTCAAAGAATTTTTAAATTTCCATCTTGATTTCATCCAACGCTCATTCAGAAACAGGTTGATCTTTAATTTTTTAATTTAATTTCCATGTATTTATTTAATTCCTAAAATTTATTTAATTTCCATGTATTTGCATGGTTTTGATCATTCATTTGAAGTTGGTTTTCACTTTTATTCCACTGCAGTCTGAGAGAGTAGTTGATATAATTTTGATTGTCTTAAATTTATTGAGACTTGTGGCCTATCATATGCCTATCTTGGAAAATGTTTCATGTGCTGATGAGTAAAATGTATATTCTGCAGTTCTCGGATAGAATGTTTGTAAATATTTTTTAAGTCCATTTGTTCTAGGATATAGTTTAAGTCCATTGTTGTTGTGGTTGTTAACTTTCTGTCTTGATGACTTGTCTAGTGCTGTCAGTAGAGTATTGAAGTCCCTCATTATTATTGTATTGTCATCTATTTCATTTCTTAGGTCTAGTAGTAATTGTTTTATAAATTTGGGAGCTCCAGTGTTAGGTGCATATATATTTAGGATTGTGATATTTTCCTGTTGGACTAGTCCTTTTATCATTATATAATGTCCCTCTTTGTCTTTTCTTTTAACTGTTTTTGATTTAACATCTGTTTTGTCTGATGTAAGAATGGCTACTACTGCTTGCTTTTGGGGTACCTTTGCATGGAATATCTTTTTCCAACCCTTTTCCTTAAGTTTAAGTGAGTCCTTATATGTTGGGTGAGTCTCTTGAAGACGGCACATATTTGGCTTGTAAAATCTTTTTTTTTTTTTTTTTTTTTTTTTTTTGAGTTGGAGTTGAGTTCTTGTTGTCTAGACTGGAGTGCAATGGCATGATCTCAGCTCACCGCAACCTCTGTCTCCTGAGTTCAAGTTATTCTGCTACCACAGCCTCCTGAGTAGCTGGGATTACAGGCATGCACCACCACATCTGGCTAATTTTTTTGTATTTTTAGTGGAGGCAGGGTTTCTCCATGTTGATCAGGCTGGTCTCAAACTCCCGGCCTCAGGTGATCCACCCACCTCAGCCTCCCAAAGTGCTGGGATTACAGGCATGAGCCACTGCACCCAGCCTGGTAAACTCTTATCCATTCTGCCATTCTGTATCTTTTAAGTGGAGCATTTAGGCCACTAAATTAGTAGCATTTAGGCCAATAATCACTATCAGTTATACCACCATACATTACAATGCCTGTCATTGAAAGGCTTGAACACACTGTAATCCATTCATTTGGATTCAATTTTGCAGTTATGGTGGAGATTTTGGCCTATTGATCATCCTGCTGATTAAATAGTCTGTCAAGAGAAAGCAGAGATGCATGGGCACCAACATGGAAAACAGCGATAATGGTAGTGTGTCCCAGGATTCAGATATCTTCCCAGTATTCTTTTCCCCAAACCTCTTTATTCCCAATTAACCATTTGTTTTGTTACCATTGGGGTATCCAGGTAGTAAGACCATTTGCTACCAGACCGAGTTGGTATACAAGTGACAAATCCCTCTGGCCTCCTCTTGAATAGCTTGGAGGATGGCTACTAGTTCAGTTAACTGGCTGCTCCCACCCCTTCCTTCATCATAAATGCTTATGTTTTTAATAGAATTATAAGCCACGGCCTTCGAGCATCGGGTCCCCAATGTATTTGGTGGATCTTTCATAAACGAAGCATGTTTCTGATCCTCTGGGCTTAGTTCTTTAAAGGATCTGCCCCATTGGGCAGGGGAGATTTCCTTCCCTATCTGCAGGACTTGCTCGGTGATTTCCTGAGCTGGGAAGTTTCATACATCCTCATGTAAAACTGATACCCCCTTTGGTTTTGGCTTAGCCTGGTCTTGTATGTACCATTTCCATTTTATGATGCTACATTCTTGGGCATGCCCTGTCTGGTGGGTTTTGGGGGAACTCAAGACCAAGTAATACTAGGAATTTCAGGCCTCATAAAGACATCATGGTTGAAGCAGAGGTGTTCCATTTTCAGCAAAGCCCAATAGCAAGCTAACAATTGCTTCTCAAAAGGGGTATAAGCTTTTCCGGTCTTTGGCAGTTTCTGGGTCCAAAACCTGAAAGGTACCCTCTTCCCATCTTGTTTCTGCCTAAGGCTCCAATTAGCATGTTGATCTAGGACAGTCACTTGCAGTTCTGCTGGCCCATGCCATTTGGGCCACAGATCCAGGGCCAGTTGCACCACTTGTTTAGCTTGTTCAGAAGTCATGCTGTCTCTCCCCAATGAAAGTCATAGCATTTTCTAGTGGCTGCATGCAGAGGTTGTAAAATGTTACCGAAGTGGGGAATATGATGTCTCCAGAATCCAAACAAGCCAATAAATTTCTGAGCCTCCTTTTTAGCGGTAGGGGTTGCAAATTCTAGTATTTTAGCCTTAGTCTTTGGTAAAATGGACTATTTCCCTGCATTCCACAAGACACCAAGGAATTTTACAGTTTGTGCAGTTCCTTGAATTTTACTAGGCTAATTTCCCATTTTTGAGATAGGAGCTGGGTTTTTACTTGTTCCAAGCCCCAGCTGACTAGTGCCTCGGTTTCACCCTGACTGGGCCACTTGGACAGCTGCTTTTTTCAGCAATAGGCTGATAGCTTTGAGCCTGATCAGTCAAGACATAGTCCTGGCATTGGGCCAGGGCCAGTCTGGACGTCAGATTAGCATTTTCTTTTTCCAACTTACATCTCTCTTTTTGCAACCAGCCCCTAACTTGACATATTAACTTATAAGCAGTAAGCAAACACCATCCACTCTGAGAGATTCCCTCAGCATCTTTTTTGCTGACTAGAATCCCCTGCAGCACTTCGTGCACAGAGATTTAAATTGCACTAATTTAGATTCTCAATCCTCACAAAGGCCAGTTTCCCTGGACCATTCAATTGCCAAGGGGGAGAACTGGGGGAGTTCCCATACCAAGGTATGGGAAGTTCCCGAGCCTCCAGCCCTGTCCTTGTGGCCAAAAACAGGCACACTTTTGGTTTCGAATCCTGTTTGTAATGCCAAAAATGTTCGGTGAGGGAAAGGCGTGAGGGGAGAAGAAAAGACACATACAGAATATCTTTAAGAGTAAACAAACTTTATCCCATGTAAATGGCAATGCAGATATAATAAGCAAATGATATAATAAGCAAGTAAATATAATAAGCAGATTGATATAATAAGCAGATTCATATAATAAGCAAGTTACAATGGGAAGAGGAGATGGGAAAAGAGATATATATATTTACACTCACCAGACTATGGAGGATTCGCCACCAGAGTGGGAAGCAACAGCCTGGGCTCCAGAGTTGGACACTCGCCCATGCACAGACAAGGAGAGGTCTCTCATGGAGCTTCGGTGCAGTCTAGGACCCTAGCTCTTTTGAAACGAATTGTTTGGCATAAGGTCCATTCATGAGGGCCATTCGTGACTGGGCCCAAGGAACACAAAAAGGTCAAGTGGTTTTTGCGATTGCCTATTGTTTTTCAACAACTAACGTATAGGAATAGATTGAAATAGAGATTTCTCCAATACAGCGCTGGATGAACGCCTCAAGCAGCTCACACAACCTGTTCCGGGACTTGGTGACCATTGTTTGTGTCCACGTTCGATAGACTTCAAATTTAATATTTAACTTTTCCTCCACACCAGAGTATGGAGGATTCATCACCAGACCGGGAAGCAACAGGCTGGGCTCCAGAGTCGGACACCCATCCCTGCACAGACAAGGAGAGGTCTCATGAAGCTTCCGCGCGATCTGGGACCCTAGCTCTTTTTGTAACGAGTTCTTTGGCATGAGGCCCAGTCATGAGGACCCTTC
The DNA here is from genome assembly GCF_008728515.1 of Papio anubis. NCBI lineage: Eukaryota > Metazoa > Chordata > Mammalia > Primates > Cercopithecidae > Papio > Papio anubis. Next base: position 32,220,793 of record NC_044995.1, read on the forward strand.
ACGAATGGGCTCAAGGAACACAAAAAGGTCAACTTTTTTTTTTTTTTTCCAATTGTCTATTGTTTTTCAATAACCAATGTATTGGAATAGATTGAAATAGAGATTTCTCCAAAACAGCACAGGATAAACGCCTCAAGGGGCTCACATAACCTGTTCCAGGACTTGGTGACCATTGTTTGTGTCCAGGGTCAATTAAGTTCAAATTTAATACTTAAGTTTTCCTCCACAAATTCCCCTATCTTGATGAATTGGCTCTGTCTAGGCAAAGGGCAAGGTGAACCCCTTGGGCCCTTACACAACCTCCACCTCCTGGGTTCAAAAGATTCTCCTGCCTCAGCCTCCAGAGCAGCGGGGACTACAGGTGTGCACCACCACACCCTGCTAATTTTTTGTATTTTTATTTTTTATTTTTTATTTTTTATTTTTTTTGAGACGGAGTCTCGCGCTGTGTCACCCAGGCTGGAGTGCAGTGGCGCGATCTCGGCTCACTGCAAGCTCCGCCTCCCAGGTTCACGCCATTCTCCTGCCTCAGCCTCGGAGTAAGCTGGGACTACAGGCGCCCGCCACCACGCCCGGCTAGTTTTTTGTATTTTTAGTAGAGACGGGGTTTCACCATGTTAGCCAGGATGGTCTCGATCTCCTGACCTCATGATCCACCCGCCTCGGCCTCCCAAAGTGCTGGGATTACAGGCTTGAGCCACCGCGCCCGGCCAATTTTTTGTATTTTTAATAGAGATGGGGTTTCACCATGTTGGCCAGGCTAGTCTTGAACTCCTGACCTCAAGTGATCTGCCCACCTTGGCCTCCCAAAGTGTTGGGATTACAGGCTTGAGCCACTGCACCTGGCCCTAAATGATTTCTTTCTACCTCCTATAGCAGTTTGAAAGTAAAGGTTGTTTCAAATAGAAAAATAAAAAGAATGTGGATAAAAATAAAATATAAAAAGTTAAGAAAAATTACAAGAAATTACAAAATATATATGTAAATCTGGAGTGTTCAAAAATGACAAATTTGATTTATTTGTAAAGTTTTATTAAAATTCGCTTTACACTGTTACCAAAGTAAAAGTTGATTTTCTCTTGAACAAAAATTTTATGTATTATTAATATGACAGCAGAATACTTCTGTTCACCTTTTGAATACATTAAAAAAGACAGAGAGTAAAGAAGATAAAATTTTCCCATGCTCTGGGGTGGGTCTGGCTCAGCTCAGGGAGGAAGTCCTGTTTGAAAAGGCTGCAGCTGGCCGGGTGCGGTGGCTCACGCTTGTAATCCGAGCACTTTGGGAGGCCGAGGCAAGCGGATAACTTGTGGACAGGAGTTTGAGACCAGCCTGGCCAATATGGTGAAACCCCGTCTCTATTAAAACTAGAAAAAAAAAATTAGCCGGGCATGGTAGGGGGCGTCTGTAATCTCAGATACGCGGGAGGCTGAGGCAGCAGAATTCGCTCAACCCAGGAGGTGGAGGTTGCATTGAGTCAAGATCACGCCATTGCAATCCAGCCTGGGAAACAAGAGTGAAATTCTGTCTCAAAAAAATAAATAAATGAAAGGAAAAAAAGAAAAGGCTGCAGGCTTACACTGTTACTCTTCACTCAGTCCAGCATCTGATCACGTCTTCAGTCACTTAGGACCTGAGGGGGCGGGGCCTTAAGCATTATCCAATCAGGGACGCTGGGCTGCAAATAGTCCAGTCAGGTAGGCAGCTGGAGCGAACAGGACTGCTTCCGGCTTCCGGCCTTGGCGTGCCCATTGTCTGTCGGCCGTCAGAGCTTCAGGTGTCGTTTTGCTCTGTGGCGTCTGCTCCTAGAGGCCCGCCCTCTGTGGCCCTGTGACCTGCAGGTATTGGGAGAGCCACCGCTAAGACGCTGGGATCCCCTGGAAGCCTAGAAATGGTGAGTGCCGGTTCGACATCCCGAGAGACGGGGAGGGACTGGTTGGAACTGGGGAGGAAGTGGCTGTGGCAGAATTTAGGCCTCCCAGCAGTTAGCTCCGCAGTCTGCGCTCCAAGTTCTGGTTGCCTAGTTCCGCCTGAGCCATAAGATGGCGGCTGCGTTGTCAGCGGGGCCCCGGGGCGTCCTGTCTTTTCCTTGCTTAGTGACTGTGCCCTGGCCTGGAGCCCTCTCCGGGCAGCTCTGCACCAACAGGTCTTTCCCAGATTGTTTAGGGACCACGGGAGGGTCGTCAGGGGAGAATCCTGACTCGGGGTACGGGTTCATGAATGGGAAGAGCTTTGGTTCCTGGGGTTCACAGTTTCTCTTTTCTCCTATTAAAAATTTATGGGGCCGCCGGGCGCGGTGGCTCAAGCCTGTAATCCCAGCACTTTGGGAGGCCGAGACGGGCGGATCACGAGGTCAGGAGATCGAGACCATCCTGGCTAACACGGTGAAACCCCGTCTCTACTAAAAAATACAAAAACTTAGCCGGGCGAGGTGGCGGGCGCCTGTAGTCCCAGATACTCGGGAGGCTGAGCCAGGAGAATGGCGTAAACCCGGGAGGCGGAGCTTGCAGTGAGCCGAGATCTGGCCACTGCACTCCAGTCTCGGCGACAGAGCGAGACTCCCTCTCAAAAAAAAAAAGAAAAAAAGGCGAGGAGTCATTGCAAAAATATCAAATAATTTAATCAAAGAGTGATTCAAGAATTGTAGAGCACCCAGCTACAGTTTGTGGTTTGTGGTCCATGGGAGGGGCTTGAAGGAAAGACATTTATAAGGTGCATGATGAAGAAAACCAAATTAAATAATTGGTTAGGTATACTTACGTAGTTTTTATTTTTTTATGTTTATTATTTATTTATTTTTTTTTTGAATCTCGCTCTGTCGCCCAGGTTTGAGTGCAGTCGCTGGATCTCAGCTTACTGCAAGCTCCGCCTCCTGGGTTCACGCCATTCTCCAGCCTCAGCCTCCCAAGTAGCTGGGACTACAGGCGCCTGCCACCGCCAGGCTAATTTTTTGTATTTTTAGTTGAGACGTGTTTCACTGTGTTAGCCAGGATGGTCTCGATCTCCTAACCTCGTGAGCCACCCACCTCGGCCTCCCAAAGTGCAGGGATTACCGGTGTGAGCCACCGTGCCCAGCCTAGTTAGGTAGTTTTTAAATTTGTACAATCGAGGTGGAAATTTCTTGGTTATGTAATCAGAGTTTAATTGGCAGTTTATAGTTGCTTAAGCCTGAATTTTTTTCCCCTAATGTAGTAATTTACCAAAAAATGCACTTGAGTTTTGATTTTTTTTCTTAGAGGTAGGAATCTGGGTACTAGAGCTTCCTCATTCTAATTGCCTGCCACTTAATTATTTTCACACCCCACAGGGGACTGATTTTCCCTGGCATTTTTCACATGTGTCCCAAGCAGGGCCTCAAGTGTACCTCATGTTCCTCAATTAATCTTTTTTTTTTTTTGAGACGGAGTCTTGCTCTGTTGCCGTGCTGGAGTGCAGTGGGGCGATCTCCCTGCAACCTCTGCCTCTTGGGTTCAAGCAATTCCTCTGCCTCAGCCTCCTGAGTAGCTGGGAGTATACGCGAGTGCCACCACGCCCAGATAATTTTTGTATTTTTAGAAGAGAGAGGGTTTCACTTTGTTTGTCAGGATGGTCTCTATCTCTTGACCTCGTGATCCGCCCGTCTCAGCCTCCCAAAGTGCTGGGATTACAGGCGTGAGCCACCGGGCCTGGCCAATAGTCATTTTTTAAAAAGCATTGCATAACGCTATTGAAAATATGTTTTTTGTTTGTAAATATTTCCCATGAGAAGAAAGCAAAGAATAATTCCCTGATACTGTATTGTAAAAACTATCTGTGCCTCTTTGTCTTTTATTTTTCCAGAGAACTTACCGAATGTTTTTGGGTCAATATTACCCTCTGGAAACTTAATAGGATGATGTGTCCTCAGTCAACCTTCAGTGGTCCTGGGTTTTAGTACTTTCTGGGGATAAACCAAGATACCCACCATGGCTATGTCTGCTAGAGTGTCTAGTGAATATTAGCTCTTGGGTCATTTTATGCCATAGGACAACCTGAAGTATAGAGTGTAGCCTCTGAAGGGAGCAGGTGGCAGCCTTGGGATTGAAAGACAGATCCTGGTGCACTTTTTTTTTTTTTTGAAAAGCTAACGCCTTGCGACATGAAGATTGTCTTCACTCAACCTAGCTTCCATTTCTTGGAGACAACATTGCTGGTCAGCCAATCAGATGCTGGTATTGAGGGGAAAACAAATAATTTCTGCCCCCCGGATTCTCTTGCTTGGGCAGCAGAAAAGTAGTGAAAAATTTGTGAAAAAACACTTCAAAAGACAAAAAAACTGACCCCAGTGAGATGGCGTAAAAAAGAAAGTAAAATGCACATGGGGCACTCACTGGGGCATAGCGCAGTGTCTCCTGGGAGGGTAGTTATTGAGCATGTAACTGAACAGGATGGGGTGGGTGATAGGATCTGTAGCTTGAAAAGATTTGTTCACTTATTTTAACCTCAAGTGTTTTTGTTGTTGGTTTTGTTTTGAAACAGTCTCTGTTGCACAGGCTGGAATGCAGTGGCTCAATCTCAGCTCACTGCAACCTCTGGCTCCTGGGTTCAGGTGATCCCCATGCCTCGGCCTCCCGAGTAGCTAGGACTACAGGTGCCCACCACTGCGCCCGTCTAGTTTTTGTGTTTTTAGTAGAGATGAACTGGCTGATTTCAAACTTCTGATCTTAAGCGATCCACCTGCTTTGGCTTCCCAAAGTGCTGGGATTACAGGGGTGAGCCACTGCACCCAGCTGCATCAATTTTTTAACTGTAATTTGCATTTTATTAGTAGGGCTTGAAAGGTAACAAAATATTTACAAAGGACATAAAAGAGATGAGTTTCAAAAAATTAGTATTTAATCATACATATATATATATATATATTTTTTTTCTTTTGAGACGGAGTCTCGCTCTGCCGCCCAGGCTGGAGTGCAGTGGCCAGATCTCAGCTCACTGCAAGCTCCGCCTCCCGGGTTCACGCCATTCTCCTGCCTCAGCCTCCCGAGTAGCTGGGACTACAGGCGCCCGCCACCTCGCCCGGCTAGTTTTTTGTATCTTTTAGTAGAGACGGGGTTTCACCGTGTCAGCCAGGATGGTCTTGATCTCCTGACCTCGTGATCCGCCCGTCTTGGCCTCCCAAAGTGCTGGGATTACAGGCTTGAGCCACCGCGCCCGGCCTTCATATATTTGTTAATAATTCTCATTTATCTTTTTCTTTCCCAGAGTGAGTTTAGGAATTTTCTCAGGTGTGTTTTTTATAGCTGTGATTTCAAACAGAATTCTAAGCCGTAGCTTTAAGAATGCTAGCTACCAAGGGAAAAAAGTAGGGAAAATCTCTCTTCCATTTTGGCTGTAGACAATGAAAATGTTTCCACAGGAAAATCTGGTAGATAATTGATGAGTTATATAGATTTGTCAAACCATCAGTACCTCCTTTTGCTGGGTAAATTTGTGACAGTGAATATCTCAGTTCTATATCCTGTTGTCTTGATTTCTGAGTTTAATGATAAATTATATGTGATGAAACGTGGTACTTCTAGAAGTGTTCCCATATGACTAATTTTTTACTACATTATTTTTAATATAATAAAATATAAATAATAATATATTGTCTGAAAGAAGTAGACATATTTGCTTTTCTTATGGAGGTGTAAAATGCAAGCACCTTAGCCAGGTGCAGTGGCTCATGCCTGTAACCCCAGCACTTTGGGAAGCTGAGGGGGATTGATCACTTGAGGTCAGGAGTTCGAGACCAGCCTGCTCAACATGGTGAAACCCTGCCTCCACTAAAAATACAAAAATTAGCCAGGTGTGGTGGCATATGCCTGTAATCCCAGCTACTCGGGAGGCTGAGGCAGGAGAATTGCTTTAACCCGGGAAGTGGAGATTGTGGTGAGCCAACATCACGCCATTGTACTACAGCCTGGGCAACAGGAACGAAACTCCATCTCAAAAAAACCACCAAGAAAAACAAAAATTTAGCCGGGTGTGGTGGTAGGCACCTGTAATCCCAGTGACTCGGGAAGCTGAGGGAGGAGAATTGCTTGAACCTGGGAGGCAGCGGTTGCAGTGAGCCGGGATAGCGCCACTGCACTCCAGCCTAGGCGACAGAGTGAGAATCCAGCTTGGAAAAAAAAAAAAAAGCAAAGAAAAGAAATATTTCATTATGACCACTGAAAACAAATTCAGCTGATTTTTTTAATGAGAAAAAAATGTGCAGAGTGTGTGTCTGGCTGTGTGACAGGTAAGAAAAGAGAGCACCATCTAACTCATAATGGGAAGGGTGTTTCTTTCCATAAACTGTTCCTGGAGCACATAAAGGATGAAGAATTTTATTAATCACAAATATTTTCCAGGGTTATCTATGTGTTTCATCTTTCCCCATCTCTTTTTCTTTGTTTATGCATTTCTTCCATTTGGCTTTTCCATGGCTGCATCTTATATATTAAACCAGTAAAGGTAACTACAGTGTTTTGATGAGTTCTGTGAGTAGCTTACTGTACCAAATTATTGAACTTCAGGGAGGTTATGGGAGTCCCCAGGTTTTACACAGTAGCTCAGAAGCATAGATGGGCCCTTGGGGTTTGTGACTGGCATCTGCCATGAGGACAATGTTGTGGGACGGAGCCCTGAATCAGGGTCTGTGCTGACTGTGGGTGGTGTCAGAATTCAAATGTGAGACGATAAATTAGTGTTGGAGAATTGTTTGATGTTCAGCAAACTCTACAGATGTGGTGCCAGAAAAAAGATATAACAGAGGCCTGACCTGGAATAAAACTTTGGGAGATTGGGAATGGGAGGCTATGCTCTGTTGTATGCAGGCTGTCACACTGCCCATTGTCCTGTGATTCCAGGTCTTCTCTCAGGGTGACAAATGATTGAAAATATAGAGGAAAGGAGCTCTGTGACAGACTCCCTTTTCCCACAGCTGCCACCCACTCACAAACACACACACTAGACATTGACGTGTCCACACCCCTGCCAAGACTTGGCACTACCCTCAGGAACTTCACAATGGCATTTTTGATCCTAGTGTTTCTTGCCAAGAATCCACAAGGCTCTACAAGTCTCCTAGCATATTCCCACTGACAGACACTGAATCTGCAGCAGCAACCTGTTCTCTCCACTATCCTAGCATTTTGGACCAGCTATTCATAATCTCACCTGCCTGCATGCACACAGAAGTCAGAGTACAGCCCCACTGGAACCACTGTCTGTACCAAAAATCAGTCCTTTCACCTACATTGCACTCTCTCCCACCCAGGGATTTTTTTTTTTCTTTTAGCTTTTATTTTTGGTTTGGGGTACACGTGTGTTTGTTACACAGCTAAGATTATGTCATGGGGGTTTGGCGTGCAGATTTTGTCACTGAGATACTACCCATAGTACCAAACAGGTCTGTTTTCTGATCCTCTTAGTCCTCTCACCCTCCACCTTCAACTAGGCCTCAGTATCTGTTGTTGTTCTCTTTGTGTTCATGTGTTGTTGTTATTTAGCTCTTACTTATAAATGATAACATGCATTTGGTTTTCTGTTTCTGCATTATGATTATTTTGAGATGGAGTTTTGCTCTTGTTGCCCAGGCTAGAGTGCAATGGTGTGATCTTGGCTCACCACAACCTCCGCCTCCCAGGTTCAAGCAATTCTCCTGCCTCAGCCTCCCGAGTAGCTGGGATTACAGGCGTGTGCCACCACCCCTGGCTAATTTTGTATTTTTAGTAGAGACGGGGTTTCTCCATGTTGGTCAGGCTGATCTCAAACTACACACCTCAGGTGATCCATCCCCCTTGGCCTCCAAAGTTCTGGGATTACAGGCATGAGCCATCACACCCAGCCTCTGCATTTGTTTTCTAAGAATAGTGGTCTCCAGCTTCATCAGTGTTATTGCAAAGGACATGATCTTTTTTTTTAATGGTCACAGAGTACTCCATGATGTACCATATTTTGTTTTTACTAAATCTTTTATTTTATTTTATTTTTGGAGACAGGGTCTCACTTATTGCCCAGGCTAGAGTGCTGTGGTGTGATATTGGCTTACTTTAGCCTCAACTTCCCAGGCTCAAGCAATTCTCTCCTACCTCATCCTCCCAAGTAACTGGGACTACACGCGGGCATTACCACACCTGGCCAATTTTTCTGTTTGTATTTTCTGTGGAGACAAGATTTTGCCATGTTGTCCAGGCAGGTCTCAAACTTCTAAGCTCAGGCAGTGTACTTGCCTTGTCCTCCCAAAGTGCTGGGATTACAGGCATGAGCCACCGCATCTGACCATACCATATTTTCTTTATCCAGTCTACCATTGATAGGCATTTATGGCCTGTGCATGTCTTTGTTATGTGAATAGTGCTGCAATGAACATGCATGTGGATGTGTCTTTATAATATAATTTATATTTCTTTGGGTATATACCCAATTATGAGGTTCCTGGGTCAAATGATAATTGTTTCTAGTTCTGTGAAGAATTGCCACACTGCTTTTTACAGTTGTTAAACTAATTTACACTTCCAACAGCAGAGTATAAGCATTCCCTTTTCTCTGCAACCTTGCCAGTGTTATGCCCAGACCATTTGTCCCCCAAAGAAGACCACCAGAGTCCAGAGTCAAAGCCAAGCAGCAAGGATCTTTTACTACAAGTTTGAACTTGGTCCCTCCATTCCACAGCATACAAGAGGGCCCCGAACAATGCGAGTGCTTGCTTTTTATAGCCCGATGTAAACAGGATATGTAAAGTTACAGGGGAACAAGATAATTCTCTGGGTTACAGCATTACAATTGGTTAATATTATACATTTAGCATTTTTTATTGGTTCCCGCTGTGTCCTTATCGGAGATTTCCCAAGTGGTGTTTTTCTGAAGTTTGAGAGAAATATGGAGGAATGTGTTTGTGCTGGGCTCAGGAAGTTGAGAGATATATGATGGGTTGTGTTTGTGCTGGGCTCAGGAAGTTGAGAGATATATGGTGGGTTGTGTTTGTGCTGGGCTCAGGGAGTTGGGAGATATATGAGGAATGTGCCTGATTCCTTTCACCAGCATCTGTTATTTTTTGACTTTTTAAAAATAGCCATTCTGACTGGTGTAATGTGAGATCTCATTGTGGTTTCTCTTTTAATTTATCTAATGATTAGTGATGAGCAGTTTTTTTTCATATGCTTGTTAGCCACATGTATATCTTCTTGTGAAAAGTATCTGTTCATGTTTTTTGCCTACTTTTTAATGAAGTTTTTTTCTTGTAAACTTGTTAAAGTTTCTAATAAATTCTGAATATTAGAACTCTGTCAGAGGCAAAGTTTGCAAATATTTTCTTTTCTTCTGTAGGTTGTCTGTTTACTCTGTTGATAGTTTCCTTTGCTGTGAAGAAGCTCTTTAGTTTAAATAGGTCCATTTGTCAATTTTTGCTTTTGTTGCAATTGCTTTTGGTAGCTTCCTCATGAAGTCTTTGCCAGTTTATGTGTCAAGAATGGTATCTTTTAGGTTATCTTGCAGAACTTCTTGTAATTTTAAGTTTTACACTTAAGTCTTTATCTTGATTTTTGTATATGGTGTAATAAAGGGGTCCAGTTTCTGTCTTCTACATAGTGCTAGATAGTTATTCCAGCACCATTTATTAAATAGAGAATTCTTCCCACATTCTTATTGTCAGATTTGTCAAAAATCTGACCGTTATAGAGAGTGTCTATTTTGGGCTCTCTATTCTGTTGCATTGGTCTTGTGCACTCATTCATTTTTTATAACATCTTTCTTCTGCTTTTTCTCCCATAAACATTCTTTCAAGTGCATACAGTGTGCAAAATTCAGATGTCCAAGGGTTCAAAAACTCTTTAAAAAGTTCCAAAAAATTTTTTGCTATTCTCTCTTAAGGGATTTAGATTATATGTAAATATTTTTCTCTGCTTTTTTGGAAATATATGTAAATCATATTAACAGCTAAATAAACCTTTTGTCATTTTTTCTGACTCCAGATTATCTTTAGCTAGTACTTCAGATTTTTTGCTTTCTTTTTGCTTCTGAAAAGTTTATTTTTTGCATTTTTAGTCCTTAAAAGTATACACAGATTTGTTTAGATAAAAGCTTATTTTAAGAGCACACAGAAGCTTAGCACAAAGATAAAATTAAATTTAGCAATACATAATGATAAAGACTTGTTACGCCCAGACCGTTTATTCCCCGAAGAAGACCACCAGAGTCCAGAGTCAAAGCTAAGCAGCAAGGATCTTTATTACAAGTTCGAACCTGGAACTCTCACTCGCTCGTGAAACGAGACGGGCAGGAGAGTTCCCCCACTGAGCTCCGAACAGTGTTATATAGTCTAAGGAAAGTGGGCATAGAATTATTGTACAAATCAGATGTATGATTGGCTAGTGTTTGAACAAGGTGATTTGGCTAACGATGATTGGTTCCCGCCATTTCTGATATTTTGGTTCAACCCTTGAGGCGGGAGAGCAGTTTTACACAAAGGCAGTTAATTATATTGCATCAGGTTGCACAACCGGTTTATGGCAGCATGAGTGTATCTTACTTAAACACGTCTTGTGACCCGGCCTCAGGAAGAAAAACAGGTACTTACAGAACTTACGAAATCTCTGGTATGTGCAGAGATTAGAGAACAGAACAAAGGGTTTAGCAATAGGGTGTAGCGGGGGAGCGGGTACGCATTTTTGTGTCTTTGTGTCCTTTCAACTAAAAGATACTAAGTTTCTTTGACAGAAACCTGATTAGCCAAGGAAATTATCCAATATTTGCAGGCTAAAGTACTTATACTGCAAAAGCAAGAACAGTTCAGTGTATAAACTGAACAGTGGAGTCTGTAGTTGTACCTTGCGTTCTATTTACTACTTCAGAACAGTTAGCATAGTTATGTGTAGTGTTTGTAGACAACCTGCATTCATATAAATTAAACAGTATTTTCATTTTTTTTGAGACAGAGTCTCTCTCTGTTGCCCAGGCTGGAGTGCAGCGATATGATCTCAGCTCACTGCAACTGCTGCCTCCCGAGTTCAAGCAATTCTCCTGCCTCAGAATCCCGAGTGACTGGGATTACAAGCGTGCACCACCATGCCTGGGTAAGTTTTTGTATTTTTTAGTAGGAATGGGGTCTCACCATGTTGCCCACCTTGATCTTGAACTCCTGACCTCAGGTGATCTACCCACCTAAGCCTCCCAAAGTGCTGGGATTATAGAGGTGAGCCATAAACAGTATTTTCTACAATAGTATGAATATAAAGCCACAATAATTACTTTGAATGAATCACTTAAATGGTTATTTTAATATTGTTATTTAAAGCGTTTTAACTGAAGTATAGTTGCAGTTTTTAAAAATGCTACGTACATTATGACTACTTCATTAAAATTATTGATAATTATTTATATCTAATAGCCAAAGAAAATTTACCAAATTGTTGTAGTAGATATTAGTCTGACATGTTTATTACTTTATTCAATAGGGATAATTATGAGTAAACACAATGTTAGTATCTTTTATTTCACTAAATTGGAATTCTGCTATTACAGGACAAATAAAGACAGGTGATGTGGCCACCCAAACACGACCAACATAGCTCTTCAGTTAGCTATGTTGCAAGCTCTAATATATTCCATTATATGAACACAGTCAGATTCTATTTCTTCATCAAAAAGTGTTGTTGGAAGTTGTCAGATGTATTTAAATATAGAACCCCCATTCAATGGCTAGGAGATGAGAGAGCAGCAGAGATGGAAAAGAAACTTTATAAAAATTCTTCTGAAAATCTGCCCCCTTTCTTCATAATGCTCATGTTTTTCATGCTGAGAGTGGCTGTGTACTTTGGGTGTTTAGAGAGAAATTGCTTTTAAGGGAATATTTTCTGGCTGACTTGATCAATCTCATATCTAATCTGAGCTTTTTCTTAACATCTCTCCTTTAATTGTACTCCACTTGCTATAACACCAAAGGATACAGAGCCAAGTTGCTCCTACCTAGAATCTGCAGATAAGGTCTGACCTCTGCCTGGGATTTACAAAAAAAGGGCCAGACTTTGGATAGAGAATGTACAGACAACTAACAAAAGGCTTTTTCTGCATTGTGAGATGTCAACATAGACATCTTATAGCCCCCATTTGGGAGTGTGGCTATTTGAGATTTTTCACATCTTCTTCATTGACCTGCTACAGTTATGTGAGAGGCTCCAGGAGGAAATAGAATCTGATGGCAGAATGTGTAGTGAGAGATCAAGGCCACAAAGTATCCAGAGCCATGACCACAACCGCAACTAAATTTACCTGTAAAATGTGATACTGGAGTAGAGTATTTTTGTTATTTCTCTTACCCAAGAGCTAGTAAATCAGAACGGGTGATCCAGGTTCTGGAGCTCCACCAGGGCTGTTCCATTTTCTATTTAGAATCAGTCTGAGTCTCTCCAGCCTGGCTTATCATTGGGCCATTGGCCCAGGGTCACTGGGAATTCCCTCAAAATCACCTAGGTGTCTTTGAGGCATTTTTGAGGCATTTGAGATGTCCCGTACAGAATTATGTCAGGCTGACAAGAATGGTTAATTCTGCTTCTGTCTCAGTGTAAGAGAAATGAGTCATCTGTGTTTGTTCATCCCCTCATACAAGAGGTGTCTTTGGTTGATACCTAGATGAGAGTTTCTCCAATTTCCTGGTACTTGGATAATAAACAAGGATGAGATCTGGAGACCCAAATAGATAAACTAGTAGCTTCCATTTCATATGGCCATTAAAAAAAAAAAACATAAAGCAGTCATGGTTCCTACAATCCAGAAACTTTTAGTTTAGACTAGCAACTGGATAAATAATTGAATTGTGCATCATATGGTTGGTACAACAAATACATGTGTCCAAAATCTTGGGCTTTATTTAGGTGACTTTTTTTATATCATTGTGACTTCTGAGGTCTACATCTGAGGGCATATTTATGAACAGAAGAACTGTTACTCTAATTTCTTTTCTTTTTATTTTTGAGCGGGAGTACAGTAGCGTGATCTCAGCTCACTGCAACCTCTGCCACCCTGGTTCAAGTGATCCTACTGCCTCTGCCTCCTGAGTAGCTGGGATTACAGGTGCCTGCCATCACATCTGGCTAATTTTTGTATTTTTAGTAGAGATGGGGTTTCACCATCTTGGTCAGGCTGGTCTTGAACTCCGGATCTCGCGATCCACCTGCCTTGGCCTCCCAAAGTGCTGGGATTACGTGCGTTAGCCACCACACCAGCAGTAGAATTTCTATTTATTTTTCCTTGTTAAGTATACGTATTTATTTTCTAATAAAATTGCTCTAGAAGGGCCGAGCCCGGTGGCTCATGCCTGTAATCCCAGCACATGAGAGGCCAAGGCAGGCGAATCATGAGGTCAGGAGTTTGAGACCAGCCTGGCCAATATGGTGAAACGCCATCTCTACTAATAATACAAAAATTAGCCAGGCATGGTGGCATGCACCTGTAGTTCTAGCTAATTGGGAGGCTGAGGCAGAAGAATCACTGGAACCTGGGAGGCAGAGGTTGCAGTGAGCCGAGATCGCACCAGTGCACTCCAGCCTAGACGACAGAGTGAGACTGCATCTCAAAACAAAACAAAAAACAAAATTACCCTAGAAGACCTGAAGGGATTTGTTTTGTTTAAATTGCATATTAGTATATAGTATAAAGTTGACAGGGCAGTGGCTAGAAAGGATTAAAATTGCAGAAGCTCTGGATTTAAGTTTCTTTTAGGTAAGCTTAGAAAAAACAAAACTGGAAGTACCCCAGTGGCATAGAGAACAGAATTCTATATAGCGTCCTCACCCTGCCCCAGATCTGTTCAGATTCACCTTTTTTTTTTTTTTTTTTTTTTTGAGACGGAGTCTGTCGCCCAGGCTGGAGTGCAGTAGAGCGATCTCGGCTCACTACAAGCTCTGCCTCCTGGATTCATGCCATTCTCCTGCCTCAGCCTCTCGAGTAGCTGGGACTACAGGCGTCCACCACCACGCCCAGATAATTTTTTTGTATTTTTAGTAGAGACAGGGTTTCACCGTGTTAGCCAGGATGGTCTCGATCTCCTGACCTCATGATCTGCCTGCCTTGGCCTCCCAAAGTGCTGGGATTACAGGCGTGAGCCACTGCGACCAGCCACAGAGACACCCTTTTTGGAGCCTTTATTGAGTTCTGACCCTACCTTGGAGTCTTGCCTCACAGAACTGATTAAAAGAGATCAGAGTTTTGGCTGATAAATCCTAGTAAGTTTCTAGAGCTGGTGCTCACAATTTCCTGAAACCCAAAAGCAAATAAATGGGAAAAATAAAGTATGTATTTTAGAGTCTTAGTTTTTAACTGTTGTATTAAAACCAGTGCTGGCAGAGACATTCTGATTAGCAACTTGTTTTCTATTCCTGAAGATCCAGTAGTTGTTCTATAAGTCACAAAAAAGTAAATATGAATAGAATAAAATTTTCTGTATACTACATTAAACTCTTCCTTCTATATCTCTTTCATCTATCTATATTTGGCTTTTATTCTACACAATTAAAAAAAATTTTGATGACCGAGAAATAGAAGAAGAAATAAAAATGCTGGGACCTTTATCTAAATCCTGGAAATTATGAAACCCTTAGTACCAGCTCCCAGGGTGTTATGAGAATTAAATCACATAATGTGTTATGCCCAGCACAGTGCTCTGCATCATACCCTTAAGCACATAGTGCCTGTTTAATAAACATTGCATTAGTACATGTGTACACATGTTCCTTTTTAAATACAGACTTATTCAGACATTGCTGCCTTCTGTTTTGTCTGTAAACTTTATTTTAATTTTTTTTTTTTTGAGACGGAGTCTCGCTCTGTCGCCCAGGCTGGAGTGCAGTGGCCGGATCTCAGCTCACTGCAAGCTCCGCCTCCCGAGTTCACGCCATTCTCCTGCCTCAGCCTCCCGAGTGGCTGGGACTACAAGCGCCCGCCACCACACCCGGCTAGTTTTTTGTATTTTTTAGTAGAGACGGGGTTTCACCATGTTCACCAGGATGGTCTTGATCTCCTGACCTCGTGATCCGCCCGTCTCGGCCTCCCAAAGTGCTGGGATTACAGGCTTGAGCCACCGCGCCCGGCCGTCTGTAAACTTTAAATAGCCAGCAAAGAATATAAAACTTGAGGATGGAGATGGGTTGTCCTTATTTGTACCAGAAGTATTTGGTTGTGACAAGGGGGCTAAAGTGAGGCCAGAATTACCAAGTGATTCATAAACTCGTTAAAGCCTGAGAAGCAATGCTTAGCTTAGTGGTTATCAGCCCAGGCTTCTCCTTAGGATCACATGGTCAATTTGCAGAAACCTCTTGTGCCCTCCCCACAGCTTCTGTTTATTGTTGTGGGTGGAAGCATCCATGTTGTTTTAATGAAGGGCCTCATATGACTCTAAGATGAGGCCAGAATCAGGTATGAGGGCTTCAAAATACATTCATGAGAGTTAAGTTCCACCTTTGTACTTTAGGGTGGTCACAGGGCCTGTTCTATTTGGGTTTGATAGGGACAGGTCAGTGTGGCACATATTTGCATTACTGTAACAGAAATTACTGGTGTCTGTGGCAGGGGAGGGCACCTGAGGACAGGAAAGGAGAAACATGTTTTTATCTTCATGGAGCAGCTCATGGTGCCTGAATCTCTTCTGTTTTAAAGGACAGAAATGGGTTGACTTTTTCTTTTTCTGCCAGTTGATGTCATCCTAGCAGGTAAACATGTAATACTCACCTTTAAAGGCATATTGTCAAGATGCAGGTGTAATTTATCCAGAGAGTCTCATCTGAGAATGAATTCCAGAGGAGGAGGAGGAAGAAAAAAAAGGCTTTTCTTCAGGTAAACGTGTGTCAGATGAAGAGCTGTGTCCACTCTTCCTCCTGGACTGCCATGCATTTAGTACTCACACACCTTTACTTCTCTACTTGTGTTTTTCCTCCCTAATGAGTTTGGTTTAAATACTTGTTAAAATTCTTATGATAGTCAAGGGTCTCTGAAAAATATTTCTTTCCTATATCTCAGAGCCTTCTCTTTATTTGCTGCATCATAGCTTCTTATATGCCATGCAGGATTCTCAGCAATAATGTATGATCTGCAATATTAAAAATGTGTCCTTTGTGGCGGTTGAACATGGAAAGATGTGGATACTCAAGATTTCTATTGGGGGAAAACTCTGGTCCTTAGTAAAGATGTAGAACATGTAATGTTGAGGCTCCATCTGTGTGTTCCATTAGCTCTGTGCACAACGGGATTAAGAAAATACGTATTAAAATGGGATGGCATTTATTACCCAGAAAGTTCTGAAAACAATTATTAGGAGATACCTGCTCTCTAGGGTGCTAAGTGAAAGTCTCCATAAAACTGATGTTTCTTTTTCCTTTTTTTTTTGCTTTTGAGACAGAGTCTCACTCTGTCACCCAGGCAGGGGTATAGTGGCGTGATCTCGGCTCACTGCAAACTTCGCCTCCCAGGGTCAAGCAATTCTCCTGCCTTAGCCTTCTGAGTAGCTGGGATTATAGGTGCCTGCCACCACACCCAGCTAATTTTTGTATTTTTAGTAGAGACAGGGTTTCACCCTGTTAGTCAGGCTGGTCTCAAACTCATGACCTCATGATCCGCCCACCTCGTGCCTCCCAAAGTGTTGGGATTACAAGTGTGAGCCATCGCACCCGGCCTAAAACTAATGTTTCTTTATGGTTAAATTCAGACTATAATTTTCTTTTTTGGGGGGAATATTTCAACAGTGATGCTGTGTTCTTCTGTGAGCATTAGCACAACATAAAATCTGCCCTAGTGCAGTTAATGGTTAATAATTCACTTGGTTAAGCAGCTGTCTGATAGATTTTTTTCACTATAGAGTTATTTTTCTCTTTATTATTAAGTATCTTTATGCAGCTGATGTGCATAAACCATCATATTTAATCTGGCAGCTGTCCTTTCTTATTTTTTTCCCTGCATTTTTTTTTTTTTTTTTTTGAGACAGAGTCTAGCTCTGCCGCCCAGGCTGGAGTGCAGTGGCCCGATCTCAGCTCACTGCAAGCTCCGCCTCCCGGGTTCACGCCATTCTCCTGCCTCAGCCTCCCGAGTAGCTGGGACTACAGGCGCCCGCCACCTCGCCCGGCTAGTTTTTTGTATTTTTTAGTAGAGACGGGGTTTCACCGGGTTAGCCAGGATGGTCTCGATCTCCTGACCTTGTGATCCGCCCGTCTCGGCCTCCCAAAGTGCTGGGATTACAGGCTTGAGCCACCGCGCCCGGCCCCCCTGCATATTTTTCTTTGATAAATGAGGGCTCTTTGTTTATAGGCTAGAAAATATGGGGAAAACACAGGCTCTTCCACTTAGTAAATGTTTGAAAAAATATCCCTCTTGGGCCAAAAACATTTGCATTACTGGTGTGTTAGAAATTCAAAAAATTGGCGGGCCGCGGTGGCTCATGCCTGTAATCCCAGCACTTTGGGAGGCTGAAGCAGCGGATCACCTGAGGTCGGGGGTTCAAGAGCAGCCTAACCAACATGGAGAAACCCCGTCTCTACTAAAAATACGAAACAAAAAATTAGCCGGGCGTGGTGGTGCATGACTGTAATCCCAGCTACTCGGGAGGTTCAGGCAGGAGAATTGCTTGAGCCCGGGAGGCGGAGTCTGGTGAGCTAAGATGGCGCCATCGCACTCCAGCCTGGGCAACAAGAGTGAAACTCCATCTATAAATAAATCTATAAATAAATAAGTAAATAAGATCTTCTGGGGGAAAAAAAAAAACCCTGCATCTGCATAACAAGGTCTTCAGCTTATTGTACATATTAAAATTTGAGAGGTGCCTTCTAACTCAGCATTTCTGTCTGAAAAATATTCACAACTCATTCCGTATGATGTAAATATAGCACTCAAAAATGTACATGTTCGTGTTCATGGCCTTAATTTTATACTTTAGAAAAATATATGAACTGATGTGGATCTTGTGCTGCTCTTTTTTCTCAGAGTTAGAGAATATTTCTGTGTTGAAAACATTTTATTGGATAATTCTAGTCCTATAAGTCAGAACCACTTCTCTTTACTCTCTAATTTCACCTTAAGTCAAATTAAAAATTCCACTCATGGCCACTTGGTAAAAATATGTGTGTGTGTGTTTTTCAGGGACCATTACAATTTAGAGATGTGGCCATAGAATTCTCTCTGGAGGAGTGGCATTGCCTGGACACTGCACAGCGGAATTTATATAGGGATGTGATGTTAGAGAACTACAGAAACCTGGTCTTCCTTGGTGAGGATAACTTGAGTACATAATTCATAATATACCCTAAAGGTTTTATTTCTCTTTTTTGTAGAATGTTTTTTAGTAATTTATTCTTTGCATTCAAGAGTTTCAGATACCCTTTTTCCAGAAAAATCTTCAGTTTGTTCATTTAGAAAATGATTTTTTCAAGATGTTTCATCTTAATCCAAACTTTCCACATTCCTGAGTTGAGCTTTATTCTTCACTCCAAATTAGTGGTAATTCCAGAAATTTAGTGGCATAAAATATTGTTGCCCCCACCTAAAAATCTAATTGCCACCACCAATTTTTGATTTTAGTAGTACCAGGTAGTAAAATTAAGAAACCTACAAATTGAAAGTATTTTCTAAATATTTAGAAATTTCTGTTATAGGCCAGGCGTGGTGGCTCACACCTATAATCCCAGCACTTTGGGAGGCTGGGCAGGTGGATCACCTGAGGTCAGGAGTTCGAGACCAGCCTGACTAACATGGTGAAACCCTGCCTGTACTAAAAATGCAAAAATTAGCCGGGCATGGTGGCGCATGCCTGTAATCCCAGCTACTCGGGAGGCTGAGGCAGGAGAACAGCCTGAACCCGGGAGGTGGAGGTTGTGGTGAGCCAAGATCGAGCCATTGCACTCCAGCCTAGGCAACAAGAGCGAAACTCCATCTCAAAAAAAAAAAAGAAAGAAATTTCTGTTATAACTTAGTATTTTAGTATTTATTTACTAGAGTATTTTATCACATCCTCTTTGCTGAGCACATTACTAGCTTGTAATTGGAGAATATGAGCAAGATTCATGTTATTTATTCTTAATAAAACAGGTATTGTTGTCTCTAAACCAGACCTGATCACCTGTCTGGAGCAAGGAAAAAAACCTTTAACTATGAAGAGACATGAGATGATTGCCAAACCCCCAGGTAGGTGTGAGTGAAAATGAACACAACAGACGACACAGATAAGAGGTCCCAAGGTCAAAGAGAAAGCGAGTCCTTAAAATGTTATATGGGAAGCTGTGTTCCCAAGGAAATAGTTCCTGGGCAGCTTTTTTTTTTTTTTTTTTTAATTTTGTTCTTACAAAGAGGCATCTGTCTTATGTTTTTAAATTCTCTAGGGATTCTACTTTTCTTTCAGTGAGCTTCCTTCAAGTTCACAGTGAGAGCCAAAGTCCTTTTCATGACAGCTAACAGACTGCACAATCTGGCTGCTTTTCCATTGTTTTGGGGACACACAAGTATCTGCATGATTTTGAGAAACTAAGACCTTTTTAAGTTCTCGTTTTGCATCAGGTCTTAAATGTATATTAGCTTCTGTTCCACTTTTTTGTCCATTTTTGTTTTTATTACTATATAGTCTTGAAATATATAGCTTGAAATTTTAAGTATGATATCCTGCTTTGTTCTTTTTCCTCATGATTGCTTTGGCTATTCAGAGTTTATTTTAGTTTCATGTAAATTTTAGAATTGTATTCTCCATTACTGTGAAAAAAATACCACTGCAATTTTAATAGGAAGTTTATTGAATCTATAGATTACTTTGGATAATATGGCACTTCAGTAATATTTAATCTTTCAATCCATAGACATAAACTATTTTAAAATTTACTTGGATCTTCTCTGATTTTTTTTTTTTTTTTATTAACTCCTTGGTTAATTTTTTCTTCAGAAATTTATTATTTAATGCTATAGTAAATAAGATTTTTTCTTTATTTTATCAGATAAACTATGAAACATAGATATACTTTTATGTTAATATTTTGCTAATTTAATTAGTGTATTTATTAGTTCAGACAGGTTTTAATGTACTATGTGTGTTTTTGCTTTTGTTTTTGTATTATACTTTAAGTTCTAGGGTGCATGTGCACAACATGCAGGTTTGTTACATAGGTATACATGTGCCATATTGGTTTGCTGCACCCATTAACTCATCATTTATGTTAGGTATTTCCCCTAATGCTATCCCTCCCACAACCCGCCACCCCACGACAGGCCGGGCCCAGTGTGTGGTGTTCCCCACCCGTGTCCAAGTGTTCTCATTGTTCAGTTCCCACCTATGAGTGAGAACATGCAGTGTTTGGTTTTCTGTCCTTGTGATAGTTTGCTCAGAATGATGGTTTCCAGCTTCATACATGTCACTGCAAAGGACATGAACTCATCCTTTTTTATGGCTGCATAGTATTCCATGGTGTATATGTGCCACATTTTCTTAATCCAGTCTGTCATTGATGGACATTTGGGTTGGTTCCAAGTCTTTGCTGTTGTGAATAGTGCCACCATAAACATACGTGTGCATGTGTCTTTATAGTAGCATGACTTATAATCCTTTGGGTATATACCCAGTAATGGGATGGCTGGTCAAATGGTATTTCTAGTTCTGGATCCTTGAGGAATCGCCACACTGTCTTCCACAATGCTTGAACTAGTTTACACTGCCACCAACAGTGTAAAAGCATTCCTATTTCTTCACATCCTCTCCAGCATCTGTTGTTTCCTGACTTTTTAATGATTGTCATTCTAACTGGTATGAGATGGTATCTCATTGTGGTTTTGATTTGCATTTCTCTGATGACCAGTGATGATGAACATTTTTTCATGTGTCTGTTGGCTGCATAAATGTCTTCTTTTGAGAAGTGTCTGTTCATATTCTTTGCCTACTTTTTGATGTTTTTTTTTTTTTCTTGTAAATTTGTTTAAGTTATTTGTAGATTCTGGATATTAGCCCTTTGTCAGATGGGTAGATGGCAAAAATTTTCTCCCATTCTGTAGGTTGCCTGTTCACTCTGATGGTGGTTTCTTTTGCTGTGCAGAAGCTCTTTAGTTTAATTAGATCTCATTTGTCTATTTTGGCTTTTGTTGCCATTGCTTTTGGTGTTGTAGTCATGAAGTCCTTGCTCTCCAACCTTAATGTATCATGGAGCTGTCATTACAGGTGTAGCTGGTAATGCCTGTAACCAGGCATTAGCCTGGTTCTCTCATAAAGGCATTCTGGTCAGGGATGGCTGACATTTTTTTGCTGTAAAGGGATATGAAAATAGGGAACTTTTAATCTTTTCATCTTGGTGAGGTCACTGTCCCTATACATTTTTACTTTCTGTTTTCTGTTTCAAATTTGTCTGTAATTTTAGATTCAGATGTTTAGGACAATACGCTAGAATTTGCATGGCCGGAAGTAAATTAGATAATTAGTAGACACTCCATATTTACTAAAATAGTTACTTATAAATTTAAGTTTGCTGCAGGCAAAAAGGAATTACAGAATTTTCATCTACTTTCTTCAGCTTATATCTAAATAATAACATAGTTTATTTCCTAATATTTGTTTTACATATCGGAGGGTCTAACCCCACTCTGCAAAATATATATATTTTTCTTTATTTAACAATATAAGTCTATTCTTTCCTTCTAAAGTTGATTACAGCAGTTTCATTTTGTGTAAGAATATTTAAAACATAAAAAGTAACACTAGTTTCTTTTAAATCATTATTTATTAAAAATTTCTCAGGCCGGGCGCGGTGGCTCAAGCCTGTAATCCCAGCACTTTGGGAGGCCGAGACGGGTGGATCACGAGGTCAGGAGATCAAGACCATCCTGGCTAGCACGGTGAAACCCCGTCTCTATTAAAAAATACAAAAAAACTAGCCGGGCGAGGTGGCGGGCGCCTGTAGTCCCAGCTACTCGGGAGGCTGAGGCAGGAGAATGGCGTAAACCCGGGAGGCGGAGCTTGCAGTGAGCTGAGATCCGGCCACTGCACTCCCGCCTGGGCGACAGAGCGAGACTCCGTCTCAAAAAGAAAAAAAAAAAGAAAAAAAAAATTCTCATTAGAATCTTCTATGTATAATGATACTGCATAGTCTCTGAAATTGTACTGCCACACAGTGCATGCCAGTGATTCAAAATACCCGCATTTAATGAGTACACCTGTAGACCTTTTTTTTTTTTTTTTTTGAGATAGAGTCACGCTCTGTCACCCAGGCTGGAGTGCAGTGGTGCGTGTGATTTTGGCTCACCTCAACCTCCACCTCCTGGCTTCAAGCGTTTCTCATGCCTCAGCCTCCCAAGTAGCTGCAATTACAGGCATGTGCCACCATGCCCGGCTAATTTTTGTATTTTTTGTAGAGATGGGGTTTCACCATGTTGGTCAGGCTGGTCTTAAACTCCTGACCTCAGGTGATCTGCCCGCCTCGGCCTCCCATAGTGCTGACATTACAGATGTAAGCCACTGCACCTGGCCTAACAGTGTTTTTTAAAATGATACATCAATGTTGCATACCAGATTTTATGAGTGAACATTTCTCTTATTATTGTTTTGAAGTTCCATGTTACTGTGTTTTTTCAGAGTAGGTTTCTTTCTTTTCTTTTTTTTTTTTTAAAGACAGAGTCTCACTCTATCACCCAGGCTGGAGTGCAATGGCGCGATCTCGGCTCACTACAACCTCCACCTCCCAGGTTCAAGCGATTCTTCTGCCACAGCCTCCCGAGTAGCTGGGACTACAGGCGTATGCCACCATACCCGACTAATTTTTGTATTTTTAGTCGAGATGGGGCTTCACCATGTTGGCCATGCTGATCTCAAACTCTTGGCCTCAGGTGATCTACCCGCCTCAGTCTCCCAAAGTGCTAGGATTACAGGCTCGAGCCTCCGTCCCCATCCTTTTTTTTTTTTGAGACGGATTCTCGTACTGTCACCCAGGCTGGAGTTCTATGGCATGATTTTGGCTCACTGCAACCTCCACCTCCTGGATTCAAGTGATTCTCCTGCCTCAGCCTTGTGAGTACTGCTGGAACTACAGGTGTGCCATGCCCTGCTAATTTTTGCATTTTTAGTAGAGATGAGGTTTCACCATGTTTGTTTGTCAGGCTTATCTCGAACTCCTGACCTGAAGCAGTCCACCCGCCTTGGCCTCCCAAAGTGCTGGGATTACGGGTGTGAGCCACCACACCCAGCCATTTTTTGTTTTTTTGTTTTTTTTTTTGAAGGGAGTTTTGCTCTTGTTGCCCAGGCTGGAGTACAGTGGCATAATCTTAGCTTACTGCAACCTCCACCTTCCGGTTTCAAGTGATTCTCCTACCTCAGTCCCCTGAGTAGCTGGGAGTACAGGCACGTGCCACCATACCCAGCTCATTTTGTATTTTTAGTAGAGATGTTACCATGTTGGTCAGGCTGGTCTCAAACTCCTGACGTCAGGTGATCCGCCTGCCTCCGCCTCCCAAAGTGTTGGGATTACAGGTGTGAGCCACCACTCCTGGCCTGAAACAGTTTTTTAATCCTATCTAGGTGAGTAGTCATAAAAATTCTCCTAATTTCAACATCTATTTATTTTATTTTGTGTGGGAGAAACACATAACAAAATGTTTTATCTGTCAAAAACACATAACAAAATTTATTTATTTATTTATTTTTGAGACGGAGTCTCACTCTGTCGCCCAGGCTGGAGTGCAGTGGCCGGATCTCAGCTCACTGCAAGCTCCGCCTCCCAGGTTCACGCCATTCTCCTGCCTCAGCCTCCCGAGTAGCTGGGACTACAGGCGCCCGCCGCCTCGCCCGGCTAGTTTTTTGTATTTTTAGTAGAGACGGGGTTTCACCGTGTTAGCCAGGATGGTCTCGATCTCCTGACCTCGTGATCCGCCCGTCTCGGCCTCCCAAAGTGCTGGGATTACAGGCTTGAGCCACCGCGCCCGGCCAACAAAATTTATAATAAAATATTTCTAGGCCGGGTGCAGTGGCTCATACCTGTAATCCCAGCACTTTGGGAGGCCAAGGCAGGCGGATCATGAGGTCAGGAGATCGAGACTATCCTGGCCAACATGGGGAAACCCTGTCTCTACTGAAATACAAAAAACCGGGCATGGTGGCGCATGCCTGTAGTCCCAGCTACTCAGGAGGGTGAGGCAGGGGAATTGCTTGAACCCAGGAGGCAGAGGTTGCAGTGAGCCGAGATCTTGCCACTGTACTCCAGCCTCAGAGACAGAGTGAAACTCCATCTCAAAAAATAATAAGTATATATATGTATACTGTTTAGTCATATTATGTTGACATTGTTATGCATCATATCACTAGAATATTTTTATCTTGCAGAGCTAAATCTCAATATACATTAAACAACTACCAATTCTTCCCATTTGATAGCACTTTTAAAGCACCACTTTTTCCGGTTTCTGAGAGTGTAACTGCTTTATACATCTCATACAATCTGTCTTTTTGTGGCTGGCTCATTTTACTTTGCATAATGTCATCAATATTTCTCATAATAGTTGTTAGAATATTTTCTGCTTTTTGAAAATTGAGTGATATGCCAGTATTTTTATATCTACTGATTTGGTGACAGAAATTTGCATTGCTTTTATCTGTTGGCTTTCAGTAGCAGTGCTGCTATAATTATGTGAAAGATGATATATGTGCTGCATTCTGTTTTGTTAGTCTACTTTTTCACTTTTATACTCATACCAAATTGTTTTAATTCTGTCGCTTTTTGATGTGTTTTGAAATCAGAAATTGTAATGCCTCCAACTTTTTTTTTTTTTTTTTTTTGAAGATTGTTGGGTACTTTTTTGCCTCTTTAGACTCCATGTTCTTTTGGATTTGCTGTTTCTATTTCTTCAAAAATGCAATGAGAAATTTGAAAAAATTACATTAAATCTATAGATTAAATTGAGCGGTATAGACATCCTCACAATATTATTTCCTTTTTGATTGTTTTTGAAATGGAGTTAAATTAACCCGCCTTAGCCTCCTAAAGGAGTGAGCCCCACGGCATCCAGCCCAGTTATTTGAACAAGTGCATGCTCAAGAGTGTGTTGAATCATTTCTATACATTCGTAAATTTATCAATTATTTATATTATTGTCTTATACTCTAATTCATTTTTGTCATAGAAAGTAACTATGAAATTTCAGTTTTAAAAATGTGTTAAGACTTTGTTTTTGACCTACCAGGTGGTCTATAAAAAGGAATGTTGTATGAGCTATTGAGAAGGCTGTGTATCCTGATATTGTTGAGGAGTATTCTCTATACCTTCAATAGAAATAATTGTTTTTTACTGCCTTCTAGTCGTCTGTTCCCTTACTAATATACTGTCTTGTTTTATTATTATTACAGAAAGTGGGGTATTGAAATATCCTACTATAATTCTATTGCTCTCTCTCTCTGTTTATTCAGCTTTGTTAGTATTTGCTTCATATATTTGAAACTCCAGTTTGAAACACACACACAAAAAAATACACACATGGATAAACAAATTTGTCTCAGCCCAGTGCGGTAGCTCACGCCTGTAATCCCAGCACTTTGGGAGGCTGAGGCAGGCAGATCACAAGGTCAGGAGATCAAGACCATCCTGACTAACACGGCGAAACTCCATTTCTACTAAAAAATACAAAAAATTAGCTGGGCGTGGTGGCAGGTGCCTGTAGTCCCAGCTACTTGGGAGGCTGAGGCAGGAGAACAGCATGAACCCAGGAGGCGGAGTTTGCAGTGAGCCAAGATCGCGCCACTGCACTCCAGCCTGGGTGACAGAGTGAGACTCCATCTCAAAAAAAAAAAAAATCTGTCATAGGTTCCCAGTGAATTAATCTATATATTGTTTAATGTCCTTCTTTATCTTTTGAAGTTTTGACTTAAAGTACATTTTATAAAATATGACAGTTTTTGACTTAACATGTAGCTTGTGTAATATTATTTTGACCTCTTCTGCTCTCATTTTGTTAATATTTACATGAAATTTCTTTTTTTTTTTTTTTTTTTTTGAGACGGAGTCTGGCTCTGTCACCCAGGCTGGAGTGCAGTGGCCGGATCTCAGCTCACTGCAAGCTCCACCTCCCGGGCTTACGCCATTCTCCTGCCTCAGCCTCCCGAGTAGCTGGGACTACAGGCGCCCGCCACCTCGCCCGGCTAAGTTTTTGTATTTTTAGTAGAGACGGGGTTTCACTGTGTTAGCCAGGATGGTCTCGATCTCCTGACCTCGTGATCCGCCCGTCTCGGCCTCCCAAAGTGCTGGGATTACAGGCTTGAGCCACCGCGCCCGGCCTTACATGAAATTTCTACTTCTCTCTTGCCACTTTCAGTCTTTTCTTGTCATTAGATCTCAAGTGACTCTTGTAAAAAGGCAAGTTGAATCTTGATTTTTAAAGTTTTTTAATGAACCTCTTTATTAAAAATATGTCTCTCGATTGGAAAGATAATTATATATATTTAAATAGTTTTCTGAAAGAGAAAAACTTACTGTTAATAAAATAATTGTTTTGATTCTTGTATCTTTGTGTCTCATTTTCTCTTTTTTAAACTTTTTTGATTTTTGTATTGACATGCTTTGAGTTTTTTTCTTGCTTTCTTTTGTGTATCTATATGGATGTTTTCTTAGTACCTTGGGGGATTACCTAAAACCTCTAAAAGATCCAACAATATATATTAATGTGGTAAAAAATTAACTCCGGTTCCATACAAAAATTCCTCATTATTACATCTGCCTTCAACTTTGTTATTGATTTTACTAATTATATCTTTATGTTGTCTATTCATTAACAGATGTTAATAATTTCTATACTTTTATCTTTTAAATTTTAGAGAATTAAAAATGTTTTCTGTACCATTATGATGTTAAGAAATTCCATTTTTATGTATGTGCATATCTTTTCCAGAAATTTACATATTTTCATATGATTATGTGTTGTTTTCTTGCATTATGTTATTTTCTGTGGAAAAAAACTCCTTTCAGCATCCTTGATATATAGGGCATATGCAGTGCCAATATACTTTCTCAGCATTTGGTTATTTTGGAAGGACTTCTTTTTATTTGGTGGTGGTACAATTTTGCTGATGGTACTATTCCCACTTAACAGCTTTTTTTTTATTATTATAACTTTAATAACAATATCACAGTTTCCTTTTGACCTGCAAACATTTTTTTGATAAATTTATTGATTATCTCATAAGACTGGGCTTATAAATGGCCATCATTTTTATCTTTTTTTTTTTTTTTTTTTTTTTTTTTGAGACGGAGTCTCGCTCTGTCGCCCAGGCTGGAGTGCAGTGGCCGGATCTCAGCTCACTGCAAGCTCCGCCTCCCGGGTTCACGCCATTCTCCGGCCTCAGCCTCCCGAGTAGCTGGGACTACAGGCGCCCGCCACCTCGCCCGGCTAGTTTTTTGTATTTCTTAATAGAGACGGGGTTTCACCCTGTTAGCCAGGATGGTCTCGATCTCCTGACCTCGTGATCCGCCCGTCTCGGCCTCCCAAAGTGCTGGGATTACAGGCTTGAGCCACCGCGCCCGGCCATCATCATTTTTATCTTGCAGCTCCCAAAATTCTTTTCTGATCTGTGATTTTTGAAATTTTGTTTATATATGTGTTTGTTATAAATATATGTTTGGGTGTATCCTAGTTTGTTCACCTTTTCAGCTTTTTCATATTTACACCATTTTTTCTTACTTTTAAGAAATTTTTCACTTAGTTTTTGTATTTTTTACTTCCACAATTTTTGTTTTCTATTTTAATATTTTTTGGTGTTATCCTCATTTTTCTGATCTTCAGTAATTGTCTGTGTTCCTATTTCACTTCGTGAATATTGTTCAATTTATTTTATTTCATTTATTTTATTTTTCCTGAGACAGAGTCTCGCCCAGGAGTGCAGAGCTATGATCTCAGCTCACTGCAACCTCTGCCTCCCAGGCTCAAGCGATTCTCCTGCCTCAGCCGCCTGAGTAGCTGGGATTACACACGCCTGCCAGCACGCCTAGCTAATTTTTTATATTTTTAGTAGAGACAGGGTTTCACCACATTGGCCAGGCTAATCTTGAACTCCTGACCTCAAATGATCTGCGTACCTCTGCCTCTCAAAGTGCTGGGATTACAGGTGTGAGCCACTGTGCCTGGCCTTTTTTATTTTATTTTTGAGACAGTCTTTCTATGTTGCCCAGGCTGGCAGTGGCATAGTCTCTGCTCACTGCTTCCCTTCCTGGGTTCAAACAATTCTCGTTTGTCAGCCTCCCAAGTAACTGGGATTACAGGCAAATGCCAAGACCACCAATCCTGGCCTGTTCAATTTATTTGGAATTTTAAAAATTATACACTTTTTATTGTTGCGTTTGAAAATTTTATAATTTTTTTGATGGGGCCATGTCGCCCTAATATTTTGTATACATTGTAATCTTTGAGATTTGGACATTAACAAAAAGCTACCTGTTACGATCTTTATAATGTAACTCTGTCCTGGCATAGTCTGAAATCAGTTGTCTTGGCTAGAGATTCTGGGAATTTCTGAAACATGTTTTTAAGATGTGTCTTGTCTAAAATTTTGTGTTGTTAAATCGGCTTATTCATATTTCTTCTTAATAATCAGTAATCACTTGCTTCACCCATTCCGTGTTTGGGATACAGCAGTTTCTTTGCTTCTGTAACATTTACCTTTAGACTCAAAGTGTCATTCCAACATATATTACCATTTCATGTCGTGGGAGACATTAACCAGTATCTAAAAAAGCCCCTAGAAGCCAGAAATAAAGATGTATGTGCCAATATTTTTCTTGTTTTTTAAAAAAGGAACCAGGAGTTGGCAATTTACATTTTTGTGTGCATGTGTGAGACAGAGTCTTACTCTGTTACCTAGGCTAGAGTACAGTGTCATGATCTTGGCTCACTACAATCTCTGCCTCCAGTTCAAGCAATTCTCCTCCCTCAGCCTCCAAAGAAACTGGATTACAGGTACCTGTTACCATGCCTGGCTAATTTTTTGTATTTTTGTAGAGATGGGGTTTCACCATCTTGGCCAGGTTAGTCTTGAACTGTTGACCTCATGATCCACCTGCCTCGGGCCTCCCGAAGTGCTGGCATCACATATGTGAGCTACTGTGCCCAGCCCACAATTTACTTTTAAAGGCACAATGTTATACTGGAGAGCAGGAAGAGCTGTGTTGGGTATAAGTAATAGACTTTTCCTTTTCTTCCATGTGGCTCTTTGCATTGTGGGGTCCTTCACACACTTAACTCATTTATAAATTTTTTACAAATGTATTTTGGTCAGTATGTTTTTGTTACACTTATATGTCCAGGAAGAAATTACAGCTTGTGGTATTTTGCTATGTCATCTTGCTTATGTAGTTTGTATAATTTTATAGATTAGGTTTGTATTTATCTGAGTCTAGCAATTGAAGTAATGTGTTTTTATTTTTTTCTTTCAGTTATATGTTCTCATTTTGCCCAAGATGT
This sequence comes from Papio anubis, assembly GCF_008728515.1. Taxonomy (NCBI): domain Eukaryota; kingdom Metazoa; phylum Chordata; class Mammalia; order Primates; family Cercopithecidae; genus Papio; species Papio anubis. The sequence goes on from NC_044995.1 coordinate 32,250,211, forward strand.
TTGGTCAGAGCAGAGCATAAAAGATTCTTTCCAAAAAGTGATACTAAGAAGGTATGAAAAATGTGGACATGACAATTTACAGTTAAAAAAAGGCTGTGAAAGTGTAGATGAGTGTCCAGTACACAAAAGAGGTTATAATGGACTTAAACAATGTTTGACAACCACCCAGAGAAAAATATTTCATTGTGATGAATATGTGAAATTCTTGCCTACATTTTCAAATTCAAACAGACATAAGATAAGGATAAGAGATACTGGAAAAAAACCTTTTAAATGTATAGAATATGGGAAAGCTTTTAACCAGTCTTCAACCCGTACTACATATAAGAAAATTGATACTGGAGAGAAACGCTACAAATGTGAAGAATGTGGTAAAGCCTATAAGCAGTCCTCGCACCTTACTACACATAAGAAAATTCATACTGGAGAGAAACCCTACAAATGTGAAGAATGTGGCAAAGCCTATAAGCAGTCCTGTAACCTTACTACACATAAGATAATTCATACTGGAGAGAAACCCTACAGATGTAGAGAATGTGGCAAATCTTTTAACCATCCTGCAACCCTTTTTTCACATAAGAAAATTCATACTGGAGAGAAACCATACAAGTGTGATAAATGTGGCAAAGCCTTTATTTCATCCTCAACCCTTACTAAACATGAGATAATTCATACTGGGGAGAAACCCTACAAATGTGAGGAATGTGGCAAAGCTTTTAACCGTTCCTCAAACCTTACTAAACATAAGAGAATTCATACTGGAGATGTACCCTACAAATGTGATGAATGTGGCAAAACCTTTACTTGGTACTCAAGCCTCTCTAAACATAAGAGAGCTCATACTGGAGAGAAACCCTACAAGTGTGAAGAATGTGGCAAAGCCTTTACTGCATTCTCAACTCTAACTGAACATAAGATAATTCATACTGGAGAGAAACCTTACAAATGTGAAGAATGTGGCAAAGCTTTTAACTGGTCCTCAGCCCTTAATAAACATAAGAAAATTCATATTAGACAGAAACCCTACATAGCAAAGAATGTGGAAAATCTTTTAAATGTTCCTCAACCCTTAATAAGCATAAGATAATTCATACTGGAGAGAAACCTGATGAATGTGGGAAAGCCTTTAACCAGCCCTCGACTCTATGAGAATTTATATGGAACATAAACCTTACAAATAGAAAGAATGTGACAAAGCTTTTTATTACACATAATTTATACTGGACAGAAACCCTACAAGTTTGAGTTTCACTCTTGTCACCCAGGCTGGAGTGCAATGACATGATCTCGGCTCATGGCAACTTCTGCCTCCTGGGTTCAAGCCATTCTCCTGCCTCAGCCTGCCGAGTAGCTGGGATTACAGGTGCCCAGCACCACGCCCAGCTCATGTTTGTATTTTTAGTAGAGATGGGGTTTTGCCGTGTTTGCCAGACTGGTCTCGAACTCCTGACCTCAGGTGGTCCACCCACCTCGGCCTCCTAAAGTGCTGGGATTACAGGCATGAGCCACCATGCCAGGCCACAAGTTCTCAATTCTTTTTTTTTTTTTTTGAGACGGAGTCTCGCTGTGTCGCCCAGGCTGGAGTGCAGTGGCGCGATCTCGGCTCATTGCAAGCTCCGCCTCCTGGGTTCACGCCATTCTCCCGCCTCAGCCTCCGAGTAGCTGGGACTACAGGCGCCCGCCACCTCGCCCGGCTATTTTTTTGTATTTTTAGTAGAGACGGGGTTTCACCATGTTAGCCAGGATGGTCTCGATCTCCTGACCTCGTGATCCACCCGCCTCAGCCTCCCAAAGTGCTGGGATTACAGGCTTGAGCCACCGCGCCCGGCAAGTTCTCAATCCTTAAGAGACATGGCGATAATTCATGCTGAAGAGGAACTCTACAAACCTGAAAGATGCTACAGTGCTTACCACCTCCAACTTTTGTATACAGAAAAATAAATTAGTGTGAAACCTTAGAAATGTATGAAATGTGAGAATTAATGCTACCAAAACTCCTAGAAGTGTGAAGAATATGGCAAAACTTTTAATGAGTGTTTACACTTTATTTCACAGGAAAGCTTTTATCCTTGAGAAAAATTGTACAGATATAAAGAATATTGAAAAGCCATTAATTCCTACTCACATCTTATTCAAGAGAAGAAGGTTCACAGTTAATAAAGGCATTGAAAGTGCAATTACTGTCAAAAAATCTTTCAGGCCGGGCGCGGTGGCTCAAAGCACTTTGGGAGGCCGAGACGGGCGGATCACAAGGTCAGGAGATTGAGACCATCCTGGCTAACATGGTGAAACCCCGTCTCTACTAAAAAAATACAAAAAACTAGCCGGGTGAGGTGGTGGGTGCCTGTAGTCCCAGCTAGTAGGGAGGCTGAGGCAGGAGAATGGCGTGAACCCAGGAGGTGGAGCTTGCAGTGAGCTGAGATCCGGCCACTGCACTCCAGCTTGGGTGACAGAGCGAGACTCCGTCTCAAAAAAAAAAAAAAAAAAAAATCTTTCAGAAAATATAAGCCTTTAAAGAAGAATATTCTGAAATCATCCATTACAAATATAAAGGGGGTTGTAGTACCTTTACTTGTATCACAGATCTTATTGCACACATTTGCACTAGAGGAAAACCCTGAAGCAGTTGCTCCAGTTTTGTTCAACATCATGGAATTTATATTGGAGAAGAGTCCTGCAAATATAATGAATTTGTAAAGACTTTTTTTTCAAAATCTATAGCTTAGAAAACACCACAGAGTTTATACTAAAATATTTTTGCAGATGCAGTAAATATGAAAAAATATTTAATTCAAAATTGATTCTATGTAAATATCAAATAATTTACACTAGAATAACTAAGGCACTGACACTTCAGACATTACACTAAATCAGTGTTGAATATAAAAACGAATCCACAACTAAAACTGTTTTTGTATATAACTCTAAAAGGAGATTTTCTGAAGCATTGTAATTACATTGAAAGTATACTTGTTTCCTCAAAAAAAAATTTGAAAAGTGAATAATGATGTAATACAGCTTTCAAATTTCTTTATGCTGTTATTTTATTCCTATTGTATTCACACGTGAAAACGTGATTATTGCTGCATTAGAGATACTACAGATTCTTTTTTTATTGGGTATCATGACTTTTTCTATAGAAGAGTAAGGACATTAAAATGTAAGGTGCCTGATGAAAATGTCAGTGGAGAGGCTCTTTGTAGTTAACTTATATTAAGTAATGTATAAGGTGGGGGTTCCTATTTGTATAATCCTAGCCTATGACTTAATGTTGACGCTTTGCTTTGTCTTTTGGATGGCCTAACCTACATTAACATGTTGGCAGACCATTTTAAAACTTTTTTTCAAAAATTATAATGAATCACTTTATTAATAAAGATAATAAGGTGGGGGTTCAGAGTAATAGTTTTCTACATTATAGTGAGAAAAATTATAGTTAAAAGTATTAAATGAGAATATTATTTTATTGTACTTTTATGTAATAGAATGCAGTACATATAAAAATTGTTAAATTATGTGTGAACTTTATTTTTTTTTTTTGCCATGTTAAGACTATTGTGTGTTTAATGAAGCAATATTATGCCACTAACTTTAACCTATCCCACCTTAATCAAGGGTGTACTTAAAAGATGGTAACAATATACTATTTGGTGCATAGTGGAATAACATCTCTAGTCGTCACTTTGCCAGTGGCTTTCAACTGCAAATGAGTTGAAGAATATTGTTCCCATAGTTTAAATTTTTATTTTTTCTTATTGAAATTTATTATTAGTATTTGTGGGTATATAGTATGTGTACATATTTATGCCTTATATGGCATATTTTGATTCAGGCATACAATATGTAGTAATTACATTAGGGTAAATAAGGTATCCATCACCTCTAGCATTTATCCTTTGAATTACAGTGTAATTATACATTTTTAATTATTTTTAAATGTACAAATTGTTACTGACTACAGGTTTATTTTTATGGTCATAATAAAAATTATACAGAAAAATAAAATACGGCCAGGTGCAGTGGCTCACGCCTGTAGTCCCAGCACTTTGGGAGGCCAAGGCAGGTGGATTGCCTGAGGTCAGGAGTTCAAGACCAGCCTGGCCAACATGGTGAAACCCCGTCTTGAGGCAGCGCTTTCATATTCCACTCTGCCAGTCCAGCTGAGGATCCGAGCCGCTTACAGGCTCCAAGGTGAGTTCTGTAAACAGTTGCAACTTGGCTCTGATCAGATAGTGAGGTTCGCATTTATTCAGTAAGACTAATTAACAAAAGTTGTGCGTAAACACCACTAGCGGGTAAAGATTAAAGGCCAGTTTCCCAGGCCTAAAGCAAACACCATTTGCAGGTATTAAGCTTCTGCCAAACCCCGAGTAGGAGGCAGTAAAGTACCCGTGGCAGCACAAAACTTAGTCTTAAGCCCACATAACTAACAGATTAGTAAAATAAACTTCCCACATTCCTTTGTACTTGCACCCTAATCTTTCTGGCTCCTGCACCCTGGCTGCCTTCAGCCAAGCAATCTGAAGCTATACAAACTCAGGCCTTTAAGACAGCTTTTGACTATTACTCTATTTTTAATATTTTTCCCACCAGCCTGATTGAACCCCAACACCCATCTCTGCTAAAAATACGAAAATTAGCCAGACATGGTGGTGCACACCTGGAGGCTGAGGCAGGAGACTTGAACCCCAGAGGTGGAGGGTGCAGTGAGCTGATACCACGCTGCTGCACTCCAACCTGGGCAAGAGAGCAAGACTATTTCCAAAAAAAAAAAAAAAAAAAACCTATAAATACAATCCATACATTTCTGAGTCCTGAAAACTTATTAGTAAATTTTTATTATATAGTTTTATTTGAACATCTGGTCTGCCTGCAAACATATAGACCTTTTTTTTTTTTTTTTTTTTTTTTTTTGAGATGGAATCTTGCTCTGTCCCGAGGCTGGAGTGCAGTGGCGTGATCTCAGCTCCCGGGATCAAGTGATTCTCCGACCTCAGCCTCCTTAGTAGCTGGGACGCCACCATGCTCAGCTAATTTTTATATTTTTAGTAGAGACGGGCTTTCACCATGTTGGCAAGGATGGTCTCGATCTCTTGACCTCGTGATCCGCCCACCTCGGCTTCCCAAAGTGCCGGGATTACTTAAATAAAATTTTTAAAAATAGCATTTGAAAGCCGGGCATGGTGGCTCACACCTGTAATCCCAGCACTTTGGGAGGCCGATGCAGGCGGATCACAAGGTCAGGAGATCGAGACCACGGTGAAACCCCGTCTCTACTAAAAATACAAAAAATGAGCCGGGTGCGGTGGCGGGCGCCTGTAGTCCCAGCTACTCCGGAGGCTGAGGCAGGAGAATGGCGTGAACCCAGGAGGCGGAGCTTGCAGTGAGCCGAGATCGCGCCACTGCACTCCAGCCTGGGCAACAGAGCCAGACTGTCTCAAAAAATAAAAATAATAAATAAATAAATAAATAGCATTTGATTACAACTATAGGTGAGACTATTAGTGTGAGGTCATATTTTTACTTATATTGACAAAATAACTATTCTATATATTGGATATTGACTTATATTGACGAAATAACCATAACAATATTCTGACTTAGAATAATATTCCTTTTCTTCTGTATATTTGCAAGCTTTTGATCAAATATTATGGGAGCTCAATAGAAATCAACAAGATGAATCTTTACCACAAGAATTACTGATGCATATACTTATTTTTCTTAAAATCCATTAGCTTTTTGTGACAGATGGGTACTTTATTTTCAGTGTGTTGTTTATTACTTAGACGTGGCTGTCCTGCCAGAAAACTGCTATTCTCAGCTGTATCCACATTGACTAATATTGAGTGAAAGTGAAGGGGATAAAAGCAAATGTGTCTTCTCTGTATCTTTTTTCATCCATTGGCTGAAAAACAGGAGGATGCAGAATATGGAAGAAAATATAATCCCTGAAAGATCTTGAAGAAGCTCTGTTAATCAGTCAAAAAACCCCATAGGGAATTTTTTTTTTTCATTATTGCACGCTGCTTCTATGAGTTTAAATTTTTTTTACATTTTACATAGAAAGAAACCTAGGCTTTTGGCCAGGCATGGTAGCTTAAGCCTGTAATTCAGCACTTTGAGAGGCCGAGGCAGGTGGATCACCTGAGGTCAGGAGTTGGAGATCAGCCTTACCAACATGGAGAAACCCCATGTCTACTAAAAATACAAAATTACCTGGGTGTGGTGGTGCGTGCCTGTAATCCCAGCTACTTGGGAGGCTAAGGCAGGAGAATTGCTTGAACCCGGGAGGCTGAGACATGAGAATCACTTGAACCTGCGAGGTGGAGGTTGCTGTGAGCCGAGACCGTGCCACTGCACTCCAGCTTGGGCGACAGAACGAGACTCCATCTCAAACAAAAAAAACACAAATGAAAGGGAAGGAAGTGAATTACTGACAATAGCTAAGGTATGGAATCAACCTGAGTGTCCATCAATAGGTGAATGGAGAAAGAAAACGTGGTATATGTATCAATAAAATGCTATTCAGCCCTTAAAAATAATAAAGTCTTGTTATTTGCAACAATGTGAATCTGAAAGGTATTATGCTAAGTAAAATAACCCAGCACAGGAAAAAAAAAAAAAAAACATAATCCTTTTTTTTTTTGAGATGGAATTTCACTCCTGTCGCCCAGGCTGGAGTGCAGTGGCATCATCTCAGCTCACTGCAACCTCCGCCTCCCGGGTTTAAGCGATTCTCCTGCCTCAGCCTCCCTAGACCTGGGATTACAGGCACACGCCACCATGCCCAGCTAATTTTAATATTTTTAGTAGAGATGGCGTTTCACCATGTTGGCCAGGGTGGTCTCGAACTCCTGACCTCAAGTGATCCACCCACCTCAGCGCCTCAAAGTGCTGGGATTACAGGCGTGAGCCACCACACCCAGCCAGAAGCCTAGGTTTCTTATTAGAAGATAGACTGTGATACTGAAAGAAAATACAATGGGTAGACATTTTAAATTCCCTAGCCTACACTGAGGATGTAGATATAAACTTACTCTCATTCTGAGATGGTATGGGCAGATAGATAAACACACACATAGGCCGGGCACAGTGGCTCATGCCTGTAATCCCAGCACTTTGGGAGGCCGAGGTGGGTAGATCACGAGGTCAGGAGATAGAGACCATCCTGGCTAACACAGTGAAACCCCGTTGCTACTAAAAATACTAAAAAATTAGCTGAGCGTTGTGGCGGGAGCTTGTAGTCCCAGCTACTCAGGAGGCTGAGGCAGGAAAATGGTGTGAACCCGGGAGGTGGAGCTTGTAGTGAGCCAAGATCTCGCCACTGCACTCCAGCCTGGGCGACAGAGCGAGACTCCGTCTCAAAATAAAATAAAATAATAAAAACACATACATAAAGAATTATATGAGTTTGCCTATGTAGTTATTTATGTATACAAAAGATATTAATCAACAAACATTTTAAATTTCCCAGCCTACACTGAGGATGCAGATATAAACTTACTCTCACCTATATGGATTCATACCATCTCAGAATGGAATACAGTCATACAATGTTATGTTTAAACATCAACAAAGCTTCACTTATAGCAGCACTCAACTAGACAAAGTGCCACAGCACACAGTTCCTTAAACCCATACTCTTCTCACAACACAAATGCTTTTGGTCCAAAATAAAAACTACCAATCACTATCCTAAACATGGCATTCCCTACTGGTCCTTAAAAACTTCACAGAGGCTGAAGAAGGTAGCTCATGTCTGAGTAAGTCTGCATTTAGCAAACATGTGCACATGCATTAATGCGACGTTTATGGAGCATGTACTATGTGGTCAGAAGCACGCTACAGAGCACTGTGCTGGAAAGATGACATAAGGTGAATTTATCCTCATAACACCCTGGGAGGTGGGTACTAACTGTCCCATAATTCCCTGGATTTACAGGAAAAGCCCAGCATTTACATTTCTTCTTGTTCTCACTGATTTTTTTTTTTTTTTTTTAATGCACGGAACAGGCCAGGCATGGTGGCTCATACCTGTAATTCCAGCACTTTGGGAGGCCAAGGCAGATGGATCACCTGAGGTCAGGAGTTCAGGCAAATCAGGGGACCTGTAAAAGGCAACTGAGCAGGGATCCATGGGAAAGACACCCTCAGAGGCACAAGATTCTCCCATTACCTTTCAGTTTTGCTGATGCTTCAGTTAAAGTCTCCTGGGAAATGTCTGCAGTAGGTTCTTCCTCTGTAGTTCTTCTTACCTTGCCTGCAAAACAAACTATCTTTAGTGTCTGCATGTTTTTCCACTTCCTGTCCCCACCTGAGGAATGGAAAGCAAGGGCACAGTCCTTGCTCATGTTTTGGAGTGAAAGGAACATTGAAGGTCATGTGAGCTTTGCTGAGGCTTCTCCTGGCCTCATGTCAGATACAGCTCCTAACTCCAAGCAGCCCACCATAGCGTCCTCCTTTTTTTTTGTGATGGGGTTTCGCACTTGTTGCCCAGGCAGGAGTGCAATGGCACAATCTCAGCTCACTGCAACCTCCACCTCCCAGGTTCTAGTGATTGTTCTGCCTCAGTCTCTTGAGTAACTGAGATTACAGTCATGCACCACTAAGGGAGGAGACCACCCCTCATATTGTCTTATGCCCAATTTCTGCCTCTGAAGAAAGAAGAAGTAAAAACTAAAAGGCAGAAATGAAATCCACAGGCAGACAGTCCGGCACCATACCCTGGGCCTGGTAGTTAAAGATCAACCCATGACTTAATCGGTTATGTTATCTATAGATTACAGACATTGTATAGAAAAGCACTGTGAAAATCTCTGTCCTGTTCTGTTCTGTACTAATTACTGGTGCATGCAGCCCTGTCACATACCCCCTGCTTGCTCAATCGATCATGACCCTCTCACACAGACTCCCTTAGAGGTGTAAGCCCTTAAGAGGGACAGGAATTGCTCACTTGGGGAGCTCGGTTTTTGAGACGTGAGTCTTACCAATGCTCCTGGCCGAATAAAGCCTTTCCTTCTTTAACTCGGTGTCTGAGGGGTTTTGTCTGTGGCTTGTCCTACTACATTTTTTGGTTCCCTGACCGGGAAGCGAGGTGATTAACGGACAGTTGAGGCAGCCCCTTAGGCGGCTTCGGCCTGCCCTGTGGAGCATTCCTGCGGGGGACTCTGGCCAGCTTGAGTGATGCAGATCCTGACAGCACTCTAAGGTAGGCAATTTCCCCAATGGAACACCTTGCCAGAGCAGGATGGCAGGCCCTTGCAGAGGATCAACACAGTGGCTGAACACCGAGAGGGAACTGGCACTTGAAATCTGGACATCTGAAACTTGGGAAGACTAGTCTTTGGAACTTGCCCACTCCATTTGAGTGGAAGTGTGGCCTGATCACCCACGGCGTGCCTGTACTGGCACTTTGGTTTTTGTTTTTGACTTGACTTGGATTGCTTGATACTTTGGTTTTGGTTTTGACCTTGCTTGGATTTCTGGATACTCTGATTTTGGTATTGATTCTGGTTTGGTGTAAACTGTAAAAGTGTGTGTGTGCCCTTTTTACCCTAATTCTTTGTTTTGTGGTGTGCGGGTGGTGTGAGCATGGTGTTATGTCTCGAAGAAGCATGGGTCAGGCACAAAGTAAGCCCACCCCAGTATGAACTATGTTGAAAATTTTCAAGAAAGAATTTAAGGGAGATTACGGTGTTATTATGACACCAGGAAAACTTAGAACTTTTGTGTGAAATAGACTGGCCAGCATTAGAGGTGGGTTGGCCATCAGAAGGAAGCCTGGGCAGGTCCCTTGTTTCAAAGGTATGGCACAAGGTAACCTGTAAGCCAGGGCACCCAGATCAGTTCCTGTACATAGACACTTGGTTACAGCAGGTTTTAGACCCTCACCCCATAGTGGTGGAGAGAACAGCAGCATAAGCGGCTGGCACAGGCAAGGAAAGACCAGCAGAGAGAGAAAGAGGAAGAGACAGAGAAACAAAGAGACAGAGAGACAAAGAGGGAGTCAAAGAGAGAAAGAGAGAGAGACAGAAGTAAAGGAAAGTCAAAGAGAAAAAGAGACAGAAAATCAAAGAGAGAAAGAAAGAACTATACAAGTAGTTAAGAAACAAAACAAAAAGGCTGGGCATGGTGGCTCATGCCTGTAATCCCAGCACTTTGGGAGACTGAGGCAGGCAGATCACAAGGTCAGGAGTTCGAGACCAGCCTGATCAACATGGTGAACCCATCTCTACTAAAAATACAAAAATTAGCCAGGCGTGGTGGCACACGCCTGTAATCCCAGCTACTCGGGAGGCGGAGGCAGGAGAATCGCATGAACCCCGGGAGGTGGAGGTTGCAGTGAGCCAAGATCACGCCACTGCATTCCAGCCTGGGAGACAGAGCAAGACTCCGTCTCAAAAAAAAAAAAAAAAAAAAAGAAAGAAAGAAAAAAACAGTGTACCCTATTCCTTTAAAAGCCAGGGTAAATTTAAAACTTATAATTGATAATTGAAGGTATTCTCCATAACCCTATAACACTCCAATACCACTTTGTTGTCAGTGTAAACAAGGGCGTATTCCAAAAGCACTGAGGCCACTAAAAACCCGTAGCCTTCCTATCAAAAATCCTTAACCCAGTAACCCCCAGATAGCCCAGATGCATTCAATCTGTAGCAGCAACTGCTTTGCTAACAGAAGAAAGTAAAAAAATAACTTTTAGAGAAAACATCATTGTGAGCACACCTCACCAGTTCAGAAGTATCCTAAGGGGAAAAAAAAAAAAAAAAAAGAGTGATTTAACATTAACCACTGAAAATTCCCTTAACCCAGTTTTCCTAACAGGGCATCTAAATCTTAATTACCATACAAAGGTCCAACCAGACCTAGGAGGAACTCCCTTCAGGACAGGAGGATGGATGGTTCCTCCCAGGTAATTGAAGGAAAAAAAAAAAGCCATCTATACGATTCTAAATTAATTTGGACAAAACAAGGTCTTACTAATAGCAAAGGATAATTAAAATCCCAAACTTACAAGGTTTTCAACAAAAGTAAAGTTTGCTAAAAGTTAACAGTGTAACATGTATTATAGTAACTTCTAATCTTGTGGCCTTAGACAGTCTAGCACACAGACATAAAGGAAGTTCGCTTTGGAAAAGAATGGTTGGCCAGGTGCAGTGGCTCAAGCCTGTAATCCCAGCACTTTGGGAGGCCAAGACGGGCGGATCACAAGGTCAGGAGATCGAGGCCATCCTGGCTAACACGGTGAAACCCCGTCTCTACTAAAAAATACAAAAACCTAGCCGGGCGAGGTGGCGGTTGCCTGTAGTCCCAGCTACTCGGGAGGCTGAGGCAGGAGAATGGCGTGAACCCGGGAGGCGGAGCTTGCAGTGAGCTGAAATCTGGCCACTGCACTCTAGTCTGGGCCACAAAGCGAGACTCTGCCTCAACAAAAAAAAAAAAAAAAAAAAAAAAAGAATGGTTATCTTCGGAAAAAAGGGAAAAAAGGAGGGGCAGAATTTATGTAAAAAGAGTGTTATATGGTAAATTCTTGTCCTGAAATAAATTAACTGGTTGTTTAAAGAAAGAAATGTTTGTAATAAGTCAGAAAGTTGAGGCATGTCAAAGAATTGTCTGCGAAAGTTGTGAAAGAGCAAAATGTTATAAAAAAAGAATTTATTCAAGAAATATTGTATAATTTAAAAGTAATTGGCCGGGCGTGGTGGCTCATGCCTGTAATCCCAGCCTTTGGGAGGCTGAGGCAGGCGGATCACGAGGTCAGGAGATTGAGACCATCCTGGCTAACACAGTGAAACCCGCCTCTACTAAAAAAAAGTACAAAAAATTAGCCGAGTGTGGTGCAGGCACCTGTAGTCCCAGCTATTCGGGAGGCTGAGGAAGGAGAATGGCGTGAACCCGGGAGGCAGAGCTTGCAGTGAGCCGAGATCGTGCCACTGCACTCCAGCCTGGGCGACAGAGCGGGACTCCATCTCAAAAAATAAATAAATAAATAAGTAGGCCTCCTGAATGTAAAACTATTAAAAAAAACAGTTTATGTGAAAGTTGTATAAGGAAAGTAAAATATACCTTTGGTAAAAGGATGATAAGGAGGCATAAGAATGTAAATTTTTACCTACATTAAAAGGTTAAAAAATTATTGTTTTGAAGGTTTAAGCAAGTTTAAAAATGTTAATTGTAAAGAAAATTCTGTGTATAAACATATTAAAGTCAAAGGGGTCATCCAGTTTTTCTGTGAACTGGACATTAAAGTAAAAACACAACAGGTTTTTCTTAAAGCACTAATCTACCCTTTAACAAAAATTATAAAAGATTAAAAAGAGTCTGTAAAAATCTTACCTTATGGTCCAACATTAAAAATTGGATAAATATGTCTACAAGGTTTTATTAAAATTACGTTTAACATTAATAACACACTAATATAAAGGTGAAATTTAGCTTATCTGGTATGAAAATAATACAAGAAGCATTATTAAATATAAAATGGTGTTTGGCTTTCTTTGGTCTAAAAACTAATAAAAATAGGTGCTAAAAGAAATTTCTCAGTAGAAAGGCACCAAGGACTATAAAGTCCACTGCTGATGTCCCCACATTAAAACAAGAGGTCATTTTCTTAGAAATTGTATACTTTATCTTCCACTTTCCTTTCCCTCAAAACTAAAAGTCTTTTAGCACACGTACCACCCCTAGAATTTCCAGTAAACCAGCACCAGCCTAAAGATCACATTTTCATCAAAAGATGAAAAGAAAGGAAACTCGAGCCAGCCTAGGAAGGACCCTACTTTGTGTTGCTAACCACCAAGACTGCTGAAAAAGGATGGACTCGTCACAACCAAGTCAAGAAAGCGCCACCCCTCCAGAGTCATGGGCCATAGTCCCAGGGGAAAACCCTACCAAACTAAAGCTAAGAAAACTTTTAACTCTTTCATCTCTTTTAACTCTTTCATCCATTCATCTCTTTTAACTCTTTCATCCATTCTATTACTACTCTTTCTTCTTTCCTCACTCTATTGCTGACCATCTAGTTATTAACATAACCAAGTCAATTTTGTCTCAAACTATTGCATTTAATGCTTGCCTTGTTATACCCTGTGGGGACTTGCCAAGTCAAAGACAGTTCTCTACTTCAGAAAAGTACCTCCGTCCCTTCTGACTCTCCTCAGACTGGGCATTAGTAAATTAGGACCATTTAATCTGGGGAAATTTTGATAAAGACTCCAGTGTCAACCAGGAGTCTTGCTCCCCAATGTAGAGCTTTTATGCTGTAGTTGGTCCAACATTCTGTGGACCACTAAAGAGAAAGGATGGACTGCCCCAACCAGTTGTTGTAATTTCCTAAAATCATATATTAATTTTATTAGAGGATCACAGAAGTTAAAGACTTAAAACAAACTTTGGCAATTAAAACAGGATACCAAGACGCAAATGCCTGGTTGGAATGGATCAAGTATTGCATCCGCATGTTAAACAAAAGCAATTGTTTTGCTTGTGCATATGGCAGGCCAGAGGCCCAGATTGTCCCCTTTCCACTAAGGTGGTCCTCCAGTTGACCAGGCATGTGCTGCATGGTAGCTCTTTTTCAGGATTCTACAGCCTGGAATAATAAGTTGTGCCAAGCCCTCTCTGCTATATCTCGAAGTCTGGCACCCTATGGGTCAGCCCCCGAGGGCCATCCAGCCTCCATCTCCCAACACTAAGTTCACTTCGTGTTTTTCACAACAGGGAGGATACTTAGCGTTCCTTGGAGACCTGAAAGGATGCAGTGAGCTTCAGAATTTTCAAGAGCTTATCAATCAGTCAGCCCTTGTTCACCCCCATGCAGATGTGTGGTGGTATTGCAGTAGACCTTTACTGGGCACTCTGCCGAATAACTGGAGTGGCACTTGTACTTTAGTCCAATTGGCTATCCCTTTCACCCTGGCATTTCATCAACCAGAGGGAGGAAAAATAAGATATCATAAAGCAAGAGAAGCCCCTTATGGGTCTTTCGACTCTCACGTCTATTTAGACACAATTGGAGTCCCACAGGGAATACCAGATCAATTTAAAGCTTGAAATCAAATAACTGCAGGATTTGAGTCAATATTTTGGTGGGTGACAGTTAATAAAAATGTAAATTGGATAAACTACATATATTACAACCAACAGCAATAAGCTTTTCATGAGTTAAAAGAAAAACTCATGTCAGCCCCAGCCCTGGGGCCACCTGACCTGACAAAACCCTTCACACTCTATGTGCCAGAAACAGAAAAAATGGCAGTTGGAGTTTTAACCCAGATTGCGGGGCCCTGGCCAAGGCCATTGGCCTATCTCTCAAAACAACTAGATGGGGTTTCCAAAGCCTGGCCCCCATGTCTACGGGCCCTGGCAGCAACGGCCCTGTTAGCACAAGAAGCAGATAAACTAACCCCTGGGCAAAACCTGAATATAAAGGCCCCCCATGCTCTGGTGACTTTGATGAATACCACAGGACATCATTAGCTAACAAATGCTAGATTAACCAAGTGCCAAAGCTTGCTATGTGAAAATCCCCGCATAACCATTGAAGTTTGCAACACCCTAAACCCCGCCACCTTGCTTCTGGTATCAGAGAGCCCAGTTAAACATAACTGTGTAGAGGTATTGGACTCAGTTTATTCTAGTGGGCCCAACCTCTAAGACCATCCTTGAACATCAGTAGACTGTGAGCTGTAGTGGGCAGGAGCAGCTTCGCCAACCCCTGCAAAGTGACTCTGAAGAATCAAGTCACACCCGGAAGCTGACTGGTCCATGCGTGGCCAAAGCATGAGAAAACTCATTGTGGGACTCATTTTCCTTAAAATTTGGACTTGTACAGTAAGGACTTCAACTGACCTTCCTCAGACCGAGGGCTGTTCCCGCTGTATACATCAAGTCACTGAGATAGGACAAAAAGTTGCTACAGTCCTATTAGTTTATGGTTATTATAAGTGTACCGGGACTCTAAAAAGATCTTGTTTGTGTAATACTATACTATACAAGGTATATAGCCCAGGGAATGACCAACCTGATGTGTGTTATGACCCATCTGAGCCTCCCACAACCACAATTTTTAAAATAAGATTAAGGACTGAGGACTGGTGGGGACTCATGAATGATATGAGTAAAGTCTTAGCCAAAACAAAAAAAAAGGGGGGGGGGTCCCCAAACAAGTCACCTTGAAGTTTGATGCCTGTGCTGTCATTAATAGTAATAAGTTAGCCCTGCAGCCAATTAAGCCGACTGAGTTCCTTTCCTCATGGGGGCCCAGTGTGCAATGGCTGCAAACAGCAGCTTCCCTGGTAGTGATGCAGCCTGTTTGTTGTATGGGTTGCTCTAAAGGACCTTGGAGACAGTCCTTTCAGATGGATGTTCATGTTTCTGACCTTGCACTACCCCAGTGTAGGCTCCAAACAGGCATGCGAGGTGCCATTGGAAAGCCCCAGGGCACTGTGACCAGGGTTCACATTGGCCAAGTTATGTCCACCCGCACCAAGCTGCAGAACAAGGAGCATGTGATTGAGGCCCTGTGCAGGGCCAAGTTCAAGCTCCCCAGCTGCCAGAAGATCCACATCTCAAAGAAGTGGGGCTTCACCAAGTTCAATGCCAATGAATTTGAAGACATGGTGGCTGAGAAGCGGCTCATCCCAGATGGGTCAAGTACGTTCCCAATCGTGGCGCTCTGGACAAGTGGCAGGCCCTGCACTCATGAGGGCTTCCACTGTGCTGCCCCTCTTAATATTCACCAATAAATTCTACTTCCTGTCCACCTAAAAAAAAAAAAAAAAAAAATAGTAATAAGTTAGGAATAAGATGTGGTTCTCTTAATTAAGAAAGAGGCTATATGGCAGAAAATAAGTACATTTGTCATGAATTAAGACTGTGTGAAAACGAATGTGGATACTGGTCATGTATCATTTAGGCTACTTGGGTAAAAAATAAAAAGGATCCTGTCCACCTTCGGAAAGGGAAAAGTAGCCCTTTCTATACCAGTGGTCAGTGTAACCCCTTAGAACTAGTAATAACCAACCTCCTTGATCCTCACTGGAAAAAAGGGGAGCGTGTAATCCTAGGAATTGATGGGGCTGGACTAGATCCTTGAGTAAATATCGTGGTTTGAAAAGAAGTTTATAAACACTCACCTGAGGCGGTATTTCAAACCTTCTATGATGAACTGAATGTGCCAGTACCAGAAATTCCAGGAAAAACAAGAAATTTGTTTTTCCAATTAGCTGAGCATGTAGCCCAGTCTCTCAGTGTCACTTCATGTTATGTATGTGGAGGAACTGTGATGGGAGATCAATGGCCATGGGAAGCCCGAGAATTAGTACCTACAGACCCAGTTCCTGATGAATTCCTGGCTCAAAAGAATCACCCTGATAACTTCTGGGTCCTAAAAGCCTCAATCATTAGACAATACCATATAGCAAGAGTGGGGAAGGACTTCACCCTTCCTGTGAGAAGACTCAGCTGCCTTGGGCAAAAACTATATAATAGTACTACAAAAACAGTCACCTAGAGGAGTTAAAACCACACTAAGAAAAATCCATTTAGTAAATTCACAAAGTTGCAAACTGAGGACCCACCCAGAGTTCCACTGGGACTGGACAGCCCCCACTGGATTATACTGGATATGTGGGCATAGAGCTTACACCAAATTACCCACCAGTGGGCAGGTAGTTGTGTTACTGGCACTATTAAACCATCTTTCTTCCTACTGCCATAAAGACAGGCAAACTCCTGGGCTTCCCTGTCTATGCTTCCCGTGAAAAGAGAAGCACAGCTATAGGAAATTAGAAAGATGATAAATGTCCCCCTGAGAGAATCATACAATATCATGGGCCTGTACTTGGGCACAAGATGGCTCGCAGGGATACCGTATCCCCATTTACATGCTCAACCAAATCATACAGTTACAAGCTGTCTTAGAAATAATCACTAATAAGACCAGCAGAGCCTTGACTATTCTGGCCCAGCAAGAAACTCAGATGAGAAATGCTATCTATCAAAACAGATTGGCTCTCGACTACTTGCTAGCAGCTGAAAGAGGGGTATGTAGGAAATATAACCTTACTAATTGCTGTCTACACATAGTTGATCAAGGGCAAGTAGTTGAAGACATAGAGTTATGACAAAACTGGCACATGTGCCCATGCAAGTGTGGCATGGATTTGATCCTGGGGCCATGTTTAAAAAATGGTTCCCAGAGCTAAGAGGATTTAAAACTCTTATAATAAGAGTCATAATAGTAATAGGAACCTGCTTACTGCTCCCTTGTTTGCTACCTGTACTTCTTCGAATGATAAAAAGCTTCATTGCTACCTTAGTTCACCAAAATGCTTTAGCAGAAGTATACTATATAAATCACTATTGAGCCGGGCGCGGTGGCTCAAGCCTGTAATCCCAGCACTTTGGGAGGCTGAGGCGGATCACGAGGTCAGGAGATCGAGACCATCCTGGCTGACACGGTGAAACCCCGTCTCTACTAAAAAATACGAAAACTTAGCCGGGCGAGGTGGCGGGCGCCTGTAGTCCCAGCTACTCAGGAGGCTGAGGCAGGAGAATGTCATAAACCCGGGAGGTGGAGCTTGCAGTGAGCTGAGATCCGGCCACTGCACTCCAGCCTGGGCGACAGAGCGAGACTCCGTCTCAAAAATAAATAAATAAATAAATAAATAAATAAATAAATAAATCACTATTGATCTGTTTTGCAAGAAGACATGGGTAGTGAAAATGAAAGTGAGAACTCCCACTAATGAGTGAAGTTCTCAAAAGCGGGGAATAAGGGAGGAGATCACCCCTTATATTGTCTTATGCCCAATTTCAGCCTCCAAAGAAAGAAGAAGTAAAAACTAAAAGGCAGAAATGAAATCCACAGGCAGACAGCCCGGCGCCACACCCTGGGCCTGGTAGTTAAAGATCAACTCCTGACCTAATTGGTTTATGTTATCTATAGATTACAGACATTGTATAGAAAAGCACTGTGAAAATCCCTGTCCTGTTCTGTTCCGTACTAATTACCAGGGCTTGCAGCCCTCAGTCACGTACCCCCTGCTTGCTCAATAAATCACGACCCTCTCACGCAGACCCCCTTAGAATTGTAAGCCCTTAAGGGGGACATGAATTTGCTCACTCTGGGAGCTCGGTTTTTGAGATGTGAGTCTTGCCAATGCTCCTGGCCCAATAAAGCCTTTCCTTCTTTAAATCGGTGTCTGAGGGGTTTTGTCTGTGGCTCGTCCTGCTATACCACCACACCCGGCTAATTTTTGTGTTTTTTGGTAGAGGCAGGGTTTATCCACGTTGGTCAGGCTGGTCTCTAACTCCCGACCTCAGATGATCCACCCACCTCAGCCTCCCAAAGTGCTGGGATTACAGGCGTAAGCCACCGTGCCCAGCCATAGTTTCTTAATGTACAATCAAGATCCACTTTAATATGGCTCTATTGCTATTGGGCCTGCCATATGCAATTTCAAGATATTCTCCTACACCTGCCCACAATGATCCTCCAGGATTAAAATGAGCTCCTGAGTGAGAAACTCTGGAGTATACTGAGCTTTTTGTGTATTTTTGTTGAGTTTCTCTATCCATGCTTGGAGAGGGCTGTGGACATGGGGAGTTCCAATGTCCAAGGATTCTGATGTTCAAGGGTGGTTTTCACCCTCCAGATGTCTCAACTTTGCCTTTGGTCTTCCTGTCAGTCCTGTTAAGGGGTTATGAAATCTGGAGTTGCTGGAGCATCCTCAGTTCCAGGTTCTACTTTTCCTTCTTATGGGTTCGAAGGTCTGTGAAATAGGCCCCACCCCAGCATGTCACCATGTCTGGTTCTGGCCATCTGTCCTACAACTTGATAGTTCCTGCACGTTCTCCATGAGTTGAGGAGGAGGGAGGTGTATGAGTCAGCATGAATCACAGGCAGTTTTCAAAAGTTAATGTTGGAACAGTATTTTGGATTTGGGTATTGGTTTTTGTTTTTGGTTTTTTTGAGTTGGAGTTTCGTTCTTGTTGCCCAGGCTGGAGTGCAATGGGACGGTCTCGGCTTACTACAACCTCTGCCTCAGGGGTTCACGTGATTCTCCTGCCTCAGCCTCCTGAGTAGCTGGGATTACAGGCGCCCGCCACCAGGCTCAGCTAATTTTTTTGTATTTTTAGTAGAGATGGGGGTTTCACCATGTTGGCCAGGCTAGTCTCGAACTCCTGACCTCAGGTGACCTACCCGCCGTGGCCTCCCAAGGTGCCAGGATTACAGGCATGAGCCACCATGCCCGGCTAAACTTAACTTGAATTATTTCTCGTAGCTGCCTATTTTAAAGAAAAATAGAAAGGGCCGGGCGCGGTGGCTCACGCCTGTAATCCCAGCACTTTGGGAGGCTGAGGTGGGCGGATCACAAGGTCAGGAGATCGAGACCACAGTGAAACCCCGTCGCTACTAAAAATACAAAAAATTAGCCGGGCGCGGTGGCGGGCGCCTGTAGTCCCAGCTACTCAGGAGGCTGAGGCAGGAGAATGGCATGAACCCAGGAGGCGGAGCTTGCAGTGAGCCGAGATCGCGCCACTGCACTCCAGCCTGGGCGACAGCGTGAGACTCCGTCTCAAAAAAAAAAGAAAAATAGAAAGGAAGCTAAACCAATCAGAAGTAGCCAACAACCTTATATAACTAGGGACTTTTCAACAAGATAAACAAAAAACCAAGAAGAAACAAGTTTGTAACTACCATTAATCAAATAATTTGTTTCTACATTTTTCCAATAAATAGTTGCCTCTTACACTGTTAATGAAACCTAAACCTCTTTTAGACTGGTGTCCTATAATTAATCAATTGTTCTCACTCAAATAAACTCTTTACAATTTATTGTGTCTCAGATTACTTTTTAGCAGAATAAAATAAACCATCTAGGAATCCATATTACAAAAAGGTTTACAGAATATGAGAAAAGACACACGATGTTCATGAAATATATGAATGTAGACATAAGCAAATAGAAAAATTACATGTTCTTAGACAGAAAATATACTATCAATATAAATTGTCCTTAAGGTAGTTCATACGTTAAATTTTGTTCTAATATAGATACCATTAAATATTGGAGGTAGGCATTTTACTATAAAGTAGTATATAAGCCAGGTGTGGTGGCTCACACCTGTAATCCTAGCACTTTGGGAGGCCGAGGTGGGTGAATCACCTGAGGTCAGGAGTTTGAGCCCCAGCTGGCCAACATGGTGAAACCCATCTCTATGAAAATACAAAAATTAGCCAGACAAGATGGCAGGTGCCTGTAATCCCAGCTACTTGGGAGGCTGAGGCAGGAGAACTGCTTGAACCTGGGAGGTAGAGGTTTCAGTGAGCCAAGATGGTGCCACTGCACTCCAGCCTGGTGACAGAGCAAGACTCTGTCTCAAAAATAAATACATACATACATACACATATACATACATACATACATAAAATAAAACAGCATATAGATGAAAAGAAGAGCCAAGAAAACTCTGGGGAAACAAAAAATAACACAGATAATATTGGCCAGCCCTGTGAAAAATCTTGATTAAAAAAGCTAACAGATCGGCTGGGCGTGGTGGCTCACGCCTGTAATCCCAGCACTTTTGGAGGCCGAGGTGAGTGGATCACGAGGTCAGGAGACCATCCTGGCTAATATGGTGAAACCCCGTCTCTACTAAAAATACAAAAAAAATTAGCAGGGTGTGGTGGCAGGCACCTGTAGTCCCAGCTACTTGGGAGGCTGAGGCAGGAGAATGACGTGAACCTAGGAGGCGGAGCTTGCAGTGAGCTGAGATTGCGCCACTGCACTCCTGCCTGGGTGACAGAGCAAGACTCTGTCTAAAAATAAATAAATAAATAAAATAAAATAAATAAAAGCTAATAGATCATTGGAACTAAAAATTCAGAAATAGACTAAAGTACCTAAGAAAGTGTCTTAGTCCATCCAGGCTGCTGTAACAAAATACCTTAGGCTGGGTAATGTAAAAACAACAGAAATTTATTGCTCACAATTCTGGAGGCTGGAAAGTGCTAGATCAAGGCACCAACAAATTTGGTGTTTGGTGACAGTCCTGATCCTCATAGATGATACCTTCTTGGTGTGTCCTCACATGGTGAAAGACAAGGACACTCCCTTCAACCTCATTCAAACGGGCACTTAGTCCATTCAGGAAGATGGCACTCTCTTGGCTTAGTCACTTCCCCAAAGGTCGCATGCCTAATACTATCCACATATGAATTTGGAGGGGGACACAAATATTTAGACCACAGCAAAAATTTAATAAGCAGTAAAAGCTATGTGGAGGATGGCATCATTAATACTTTTACATGTGAAAAATTGATGTTCCTATCACAAAGGAAAGAAATGATTTACTCTTCATGTTCTTCAGAATATAGAACAAAATAAAGGTCCAATGAAAAATAAATCTATACAAACAAATGAATCAGTGTTGATAAGGTGAATTCTACAAGTTGTATCAGGATTTCTGAGGTTTTTGGGAATGGGCAAGGCCCCAGAATTTCTTCCTGTGACATTCTCCCTGAAGATGCTCATGCTCTTATTCAACTTGAAAGTGGATAAAGGCCAGGCGTGGTGGCTTACGCCTATAATCTCAACACTTTGGGAGGCCGAGGCGGGCGGATCACGAGGTCAGGAGTTCAAGACCAACCTGGACAACATTGTGAAACCCCGTCTCCACAAAAAACACAAAAATTAGCTAGGCATAGTGATACGCATCTGTAATCCCAGCTACTCGGGAGGCTGAGGCAGGAGAATTGCTTCAATCTGGGAAGGGGAGGTTGTAGTGAGCCGAGATCGCACCACCGGACTCCAGCCTGGGAGACAAACTAAGACTTCGTCTCAAAAAAAAAAAAGAAAGTGGATAAAGATGTTTTTTTCTGGCTGGGCGCGGTGGCTCAAGCCCGTAATCCCAGCACTTTGGGAGGCCGAGACGGGCGGATCACAAGGTCAGGAGATCGAGACCAACCTGGCTAACATGGTGAAACCCCGTCTCTACTAAAAAAATACAAAAAACTAGCCCGGCGAGATGGCGGGCGCCTGTAGTCCCAGCTACTCGGGAGGCTGAGGCAGGAGAATGGTGTAGACCCGGGAGGCGGAGCTTGCAGTGAGCTGAGATCCGGCCACTGCACTCCAGCCTGGGCGACAGAGCAAGACTCCATCTCAAAAAAAAAAAAAATGTTTTTTCCTGTTCTAATATTTAAGAAATTCAAAATAAACAGGCCTATGTATGCATGATTCTCAAACAATCAGTCAGCAGTGCTCTGCTAAGGAAGAGCAAAGAGTCTCACATCCACAGAAGTACGATGTTCTGTCAGATAAAGATGTCTCCCTGTGCCAGAGTCACCTATTTTACACATGATCAGAGGCTTTCACAGGCAAGCATTGCTCTGCAGCCCTACCACAGACTTAACCCTGAGAATCTGACTTAGAAGGTCACTGATGAACACACGCCCTAGTGTTCTGATCTACATGAATCCTCTCTTAATGGTATCATCCAGGGATCTGGGATCTTTCCTGAATTCATCTGCCACACACAGATAGACTCAAAAATTTAGACAGAAGCTTTGATCCTCAGTGGCACATCTGCCCTGTCCTATCAGCTTCTCTAGAAGTACGCTGCTCTAATTGCTCCTGAGTGACCCCACCTAAGGGTATCTCTCTTTGCCAATATAATTGATTTCATAAACTGGGAAAAGAAATAGGCAAGAGTCTAGCTATGCGGGGGCTGTCTAAGATTCCCTTACCTATGTCTCTAATTTACCCAAATATTGACCAAAAAGATTAATGGTGGTAGGAAAACGGAAGGAGGAGCCCCAGTTCACAGAAGAAGGAGAAAATGTAATCAATGCTGCATAGCACCCAGCTTAAGCTTACCCACGGGGGACTGAGTCTCTTCAGAAAAAAGCCATGGTTCTCCATTGTATTAGTCTGTTCTCATGCTGCTAATAAAGACATATCCAAGACAGGGTAATTTATAAAGGAAAGAGGTTTAATTGACTCACAATTCCACATGTGACCTATAGGTCAGGGCAGCGGGGTTCACAATCATGGAGGAAGGCGAGGAAGAGCAAAGTCACGTCTTACATGGTGGCAGGCAAGAGAGCATGTGCAGGGGAACTGCCCTTTATAAAACCATCAGATCTCCTGAGACATAATCACTATCACGAGAACAGCATGGGAAAGACTCACCTCTATGATTCAATTACCTCCCACTAGGTCCCTCCAACAACACATGGGAATTATGGGAGCTACAATTCAAGATGAGATTTGGGTGGGGACACAGCCAAACCATATCATTCATCATCTGAAGGAACCGTGGTCTCAGACAGCTGGGCACCAAGAGTGCATGCTGCCCCCTAGAATTCCACACCTACATCACAGAGAGAACAGTCTCAAAGGATTCTTTTTTTTTTTTTTTTTTTGAGACGGAGTCTCGCTGTGTCTCCCAGGCTGGAGTGCAGTGGCGTGATCTCCTCACTGCAAGCTCCGCCTCCCGGGTTCACGCCATTCTCCCGCCTCAGCCTCCCAAGTAGCTGAGACTACAGGCGCCCGCCACCACGCCCGGCTAGTTTTTTGTATTTTTAGTAGAGACGGGGTTTCACCATGTTAGCCAGGATAGTCTCGATCTCCTGACCTCGTGATCCACCCGCCTCGGCCTCCCAAAGTGCTGGGATTACAGGCTTGAGCCACCGCGCCCGGCCTCAAAGGATTCTTAAGGTTAATATGGGGAGCCAAAAGGAGAAGATGAATTCACAGCCTCTGCGTTACCTTCTGGTCTAACACTACTCTTGTCCTGGCCCAACAGGATTCCCATACTCTTTTCTGGGTTGCACCAGAGGTAATTCAGAAAGACAAAAAGTTATTAATGCCCCTCCATTCCCCACAGCTTCTGAGGTCTAAGTTGTTCATTCCCTGGGTTTTAGGTTGTTGTTCTCCCTCTACCTCCACAGAATCAGTGTGTCCCATTGCAGTACCTATGATTTCACCTGTATTCTTGTCACCTCCTACTCTCTCCTAGACATTTTATCTAACAGAGCCAGGCGAAACAGAGACAAGGATATTTACATAAAACTTAACCAGAACTAAGTTGGAGTTCCATAACCCCCACTGGGCTGGGATGGCACTCAGGCTGGCCTAAGATTGTGGTTATGGAACAGAAAGACACATTTTGCCCAGGAATGATCAGTGTGGAATCCCAAATTTGGGAAATAGATCCTTAGAGTGCCCAATCGTTTCATCCTTCTCTTGGAGGTAATCAAGAAGAGATAATCCCCTTTTGGAGAAAACCATGTCTAATCAACAGATGACCTAACCAACATGTGTGGAAAAGGAGGTAAAATCAGACAGTTGACCCATTTTAGTAGATTTGGTAATAAACGCCACAAAGTCAGAGTTCAAGCGGTCTCAAAACCCTAAAAGGTGACACAGATTAGTTTCAAGGGACACAAGGTGTCACTGGGTGTGCCAACCTCCCAGAGGGTGAGAACCATGGCAACTTTGGGCAGGCTGGTAAACGATCCCGGACTCTTGCAGTTCTGTGAGAAATCAAACTTACCACAACTTTGGAAGTCAAGAAGCCAGCACGTTGGGGGATACGGGATCACAATTACTTGGTGAGACAAGCTGCCCTGGTAGCTTGCCCTCTCCCATCAGGTAGGAGAGGTTAAAGAACAGGTAGGCTCCTCCTCCGCATGGCAGAACTGCTGTGAAGGCATGGAGGAGCGAGGTTGAGGTTGGGGGCCTTCGCCTACCATTCCGTGAGCTGAAATTTTTTGTTACCAGCCAGTGATCACAGGGCTGCAGGACTACAATCCCAGCGTGCACAGGGATCAGGGACTGTGCGCATCACTGGAGGAAGGGGCGGAGCTGCGCGCGCTTCGCTGAGCTTGCTGGGAGATGTAATCTCATAGCCACTCCCAGCCCTTCGGCCACAAGGCTGCAGGACTACAATCCCAGCTGTACCAGGCTCAGGGGCGGTTCGCAGCCTTAGAGGAAGGGGCCGGGCGGTGCGCGCCGCGCCTTGTATGCTGGGAATTATAGTCTCTTCATTGCTCTAGGCCCATGGGTAGGTAGCTTCAGAACTACAATCCCAGTATGCATCGGGGCGGTGCGTATCCCTGGAGGGAGGGGCATAGCGGTGTGGATTTAGCGGTGTGGATTTACCGGTGTGGAAAGCACTGCTGGCCGCCGATTTCACGCCGCCCCCTTGCCAGGGAGAGTGAATACAGCTAGGGACGTGAAAGGCAGGTCTGGGCTGGGCATTGAGGAGGGTATTAAGCTAGGAAATATACCTTACCTTTGTCTAAATCGGGCGGATCGTCCTCCCGTCATTGGCCCTGTGCAGCTCGGATTCCTATCACCCGCACCCAGGGGTCTTCCCAGAGCATGGCGTCGTCTCCAGCCCAGGGAGCTGCCTTCTTTCCTAAACTGCTATGGAAACTGTCCTGATGTCTAAGACAATGTACGTTGTGCCGCAGCCCTGTACCTTCTCTAGCCAGAGCGCGAGCTCAGCTGCTTTTGAGAAAAATCTGCCACCTGGCCCACCTTTGCACAACTTCAGAGCTTTGTCGGGGGTGACAAGGGCCGTGGCTTCGGGGAAATATCCCGCACACTGGCGCCTTTTTCGCGAATGTGAAAGTTGAGAAATCAAGAAGCTTAATTATTGGGTTGCCCAGGATCTGCCAAGAGCAAAGGAGAAAACCCCATTTCCCAGGCATGTGTCTTGTGAGCCATTTTTTGTCAACCCTCTCAAGTGGACAAGCTCCAAAACACAACATGAAACTGATGATGATTTAGGCAATTTACGTTTGAAATCATTGGCCTCATCTCAAGTCAGTGTCTCAGAGACACAGGTCGGACCTGATCCCTCAGGAACAGATAGTGTTTCAGCTTTGTGGGACTGACTTCTGAGATGTGGAGCACTGGGGGGTCATTTGAAAGCCATCAGGTTTCACATCTCTGCTTTGGATGGAAAGCCCATCACCCACAGCTGTCAGGGATGTTCCTTAACTCACTAGGGCTCATCTGTTGAATTTTTCTATCTAGATAATGGAAACATCTAGGAGCACTTCTGCTTCCATGTAACCTCTTAATAATTGATGTCCCTAAAATTCTATGTTCTCAGGGACAGTTCCTTTGGTTCCCAGATGGTACCAGCTTTCATGTTGTTATATCTAATATGTAAAAACCTGGATGTTAATCTCCAAGACATTGTTCACGCCACACATTCCGGTATGTTTCATTTGTGATTTCTGAATGTAGGTTTTCAAAGAACTGAAAACCTGGCCATAAAAATTGGACCCTATTACTGTACTTAGTGAATAATTTACCCCTTAGGGTTAATTACACCTGAGTTCATCAGCACCTGTGTAAAGAAAGAAAAAAAATTATGGCATCTGCCAGGCATGGTGGCTCACGCCTGTAATCCCAGCACTTTGGGAGACCAAGACGGGTGGATCACCTGAAGTCAGGAGTTTGAGACAAGGAGTTTGAGACCAGGCCAACATGGCGAAACACCATCTCTACTAAAATACAAAAATTAGCCAGGCGTGGTGGCAGGCACTGTAATCCCACCTATTCTGGAGGCTGAGGCAGGAGAATCGCTTGAACCCAGGGGATGGAGGTTGCAGTCAGTCTAGATCAAGCCACTTCATTCCAGCGTGGGCAAAAGAGCGAAACTCCATCTCAAAAACCAACAAAACAAAACCATGTGGCACCTATGCACCTGGCAAGATGAGGAAGTATAGGGAGACCACAGCACATTTCTAGGGCTCTTCTTTTGTTTTAAATAGTGCCTGTGGGGAAAGTCTGTGTGATCCAGTGCACACATCCCTTCCCTATCCCTCTGTTTTCATCCTACTCCTTTCTGTGCCCTCTTTAGGTGAAGGTGTCTGATTACCCTCGCCTACAAGTGTTGCTTGGGGATGTTGTAATGTAACCATATCCATCCTCTCAAAACGAGGATTAATAGAGAAGAGAGTCTTGGGACTTGTGTTCAGATGCACTGCTGTTTGGCGTGTGGCTGCTCTCATCAGTCCACAGCAGCTGTCAGAAAAGATTGGTCCTGATGTAGCCACAGCTGGTGTTCGCAGGGCTGGGTGCTTCTTGTGGTTTGGTGGCTTTTGCTTAGATTTTGTGGCTCTGACTCTCTTCTGCTTATCCATTCCTGGCAGTATCTGCGGGGTTGCCTGGTTTGTTCCAGTTGTTTCCTGAAAGCTTGTTGTGTAACTATTTCCCAAGGTCTTTGGGATTCTACGCTCACTAGACCAGTCACTGTCCACTGGCCCTGTCCTTATCTTGCTGGAGCCCCCATGTTCATCCTCTCCAGTGGAGCAAAGAATTCTAGTTACTTAGAAATCTTCTAATTCTGATGCTGCTGGGCCATTTTTGAAGCTGGGAATCTTGTCTTTGGGTTCATAGATGTTATTCTTTTTGCATATTTCGATATCTGATGCTATTTTACTGATAATGTGAACATGCAGCAACAGGCACATTTAAATATTAGTGAATTTTTTTTTTTTTTTTTGAGACAGTTGCGCCCTGTTGCCCAGACTGGAGTACAGTGGCGCAACCTTGGCTCACTGCAACCTCTGCTTCCTGGGTTCAAGCGATTCTCCTCCCTCAGCCTCCCAAGTAGCTAGGATTACAAGCACCCACCATCACACCTGGCAAATTTTTATATTTTAATAAAGACAGAGTTTTGCCATGTTGACCAAACTGGTCTAGAACTCCTGACCTCAAATGATTCATCTGTCTTGGCCTCTCAAAGTGCTGGGATTACAGGCATTGAGCCACCGCACCTGAACTTGTATTGCCTTTCTCTGATTCTGTTTGAGGGTACTACTAGGTTCCTAAAATATATTGGGAAATGTTCCTTCCTCTTCTACTTTCTGAACAATATTGAGTAGAAATGGTGTTAATTCTTTTTTAAACACTGGACTCAGAAAACCATTCAGGCTTGAATTTATTTATTTTTTTTAGTTTTAAAATTATGATTTCAGGCTGGGTGCAGTGGCTCATGCCTGTAATCCCAGCACTTTGGGAGGCTGAGGTGGGTGGATCACCTGAGGTCAGGAGTTCGAGACCAGCCTGGCCAACATGGTAAAACCCCGTCTCTACTAAGAATACAAAACTTAGCCGGGCGTGGTGACAGGCGCCTGTAATCCCAGCTACTTGGGAAGCTGAGGCAGGAGAATCACTTGAACCTGGGAGGCAGAGGTTGCAGAGAGCCAAGATCATGCCATTGTACTCCAGCATGGACATTTTAACGATATAAAATTTTCCAGTGTATTTTCTGTGGCCCAGTAACAGGCCAAAAGCTGTTTAAGGCCGGGCGCGGTGGCTCAAGCCTGTAATCCCAGCACTTTGGGAGGCCGAGGCGGGTGGATCACGAGGTCAGGAGATCGAGACCATCCTGGCTAACATGGTGAAACCCCGTCTCTACTAAAAATACAAAAAACTAGCCGGGCGTGGTGGCGGGCGCCTGTAGTCCCAGTTACTCGGAGGCTGAGGCAGGAGAATGGCGTGAACCTGGGAGGTGGAGCTTGCAGTGAGCCGAGATCGCACCACTGCACTCCAGCCTGGGTGACACAGCGCGAGACTCCGTCTCAAAAAAAAAAAAAAAAAAAGCTGTTTAAAAAAAAAAACAAAGAAAAGAAAAGAAAGGAAAAGAAGAAAAGAAAAGAAAGAAGGAAGAAAGGAAGGGAGGGAGGGAGGGAGGGAGGGGAGGGGAGAAGAGAGGAGGGGAGAAGGGAAAAGAAAAGAAAAAGAGCAATTAATCTACATAGGATGGTATGACTTTCCTCCAAAATCTTTCCTGTGATTAACACAGAGGCTTTCCAGAAGCTCCAAAGATCATCTCTATCTGCCATCAACAATTTCAGCACCTTTGACTCTATTGGAACACACGACCCAAGTGACACGACAGCCTGGATCTGATGTAGAATCTTCTTTTCTTCTGAGTAAACGAAAGCTAGCAACTCTTTGGGTTACAGGGTAAATGGGCCAGAGTAACTTACCAAATGAGAAATATGTTACCTTCAAAACCAAAAGGCCCACGAGGATTGTGCCTCTTGTTTGGTTGTAGTAGAAGCCAAATATAACAACTTACTCTTCTCCTTACAAGGGATATGTTGGCATGTCCCAAACCACTGGGACCCTATAAATCTCACAGAGATAGAAGGCTTCTGAAATTTTGTTGGATTAATGTCCTTACATCCTGACATAAATTTCATACCAATAAGTCTAGAGTGAGCTTCTCATACCAATAAGTCTAGTGAGTTTCTTGCTCACTATATTCAATAAGCATAATACCATCAATGTAAAGAACCAGTGTGATAGTTTGTGGAGGGAAAAGGTGACCAAGATCCCAGCAAACTAAGCTACAACATAAGGCTGAAGAGTTGATATATCACTATTATTGACTGAACTGTGTTCCTCTAAAATTTATATGTTGAAGCCCTAACCCTCAATGTGGCTAATTGGAGATAGGCCTTTACGGAGGGAATTAAGATTCCCTCTTAAATGAGAGCCAGGCGCAGTGGCTCACGCCTGTAATCCCAACACTTTGGGAGGCTAAGGCAGGTGGATTGCCTGAGGTCAGGAGTTTGAGACCAACCTGGCCAATATAGTGAAACCCCGTCTCTACAAAAAATACGAAAAATTAGCCAGGCGTGGTGGCGGGCGCCTGTAATCCCAGCCACTAGGGAGGCTGCGGCAGGAGAATTGCTTGAACCCAGGAAGCAGAGCTTGCAGTGAGCCAAGATTGCACCATTGCACTCCAGCCTGGGCAACAAGAGTGAAACTCCGTCTCCAAAAAAAAAAAAAAAAGTGTCATTATAAGAAGAGAAAGAGACATTAGAGATCTCCCTTACCACAAAAGCACAGAGGAAAGTCCATGGAAGGACATAGAGAAGGTGGCTGCTTACAACCCAAGGAGAGAGATCTCACCAGACGCCAGTTCTGATGATCTTGATTATAACTTCTACCTTCTGCAACAGTGAGAATAAAATATATTAAGTCACTCAGTTGGTATGCTGTTACAGAAGCCTGAGCCAATTACTAGTGTGTGAGGTAGGACAGTGAAGGTGTGTTTCTGTCTTTGCCACCCGAAAGCAAACTGCTTCTGGTGGTAACAATGATAGAGGAAAAAAAGTGTTAGGCAGATGAATAGCTGTACACTAGGTACCAGGGATGTGTATATTTGCTGAAGTATAAAACAACGTCTGGTACAACAGCTGCAATGGGAGTCTCCATATGATTTAAGCTTGCGTTTATCCAGTATATATATATATTTTTTTGAGACGGAGTCTCGCTCTGTCACCCAGGCTGGAGTGCTGTGGCCGGATCTCAGCTCACTGCAAGCTCCGCCTCCCGGGTTCCCGCCATTCTCCTGCCTCAGCCTCCCGAGTAGCTGGGACTACAGGCGCCCGCCACCTCGCCCGGCTAGTTTTTTGTATTTTTTTAGTAGAGACGGGGTTTCATCGTGTTAGCCAGGATGGTCTCGATCTCCTGACCTCGTGATCCGCCCGTCTCGGCCTCCCAAAGTGCTGGGATTACAGGCGTGAGCCACCGCGCCCGGCCTATCCAGTATAATTATCCAAGATCTCTTATATTTGTTCAGTGACTTATATAGGATGAAATGAGAGCCATGACCCTTGAATCTTTCTTTCTTTTTTTTTTTTTTTTTTTTTGAGATGGAGTCTCGCTCAGGCTGGAGTGCAGTGGCACGGTCTCAGCTCGCTGCAACCTCTGCCTCCTGGGTTCAAGTGATTCACCTGCCTCAGCCTCCCCAGTAGCTGAGATTACAGGTGCGTGCCACCACACCTGACTAACTTTTTTTGTATTTTTAGTAGAGATGGGGTTTCACCCTGTGGGTCTCGAACTCCTGACCTCATGATCCGCTTGCCTCGGCTTCCCAAAGTCCTGGGATTACAGGCATGAGCCACCTCTCCCAGCCTAACCCTGGATCTTTCAAAACCTTCCTGGTGGCATCAGTCTCTGAAATCCCTGTACAGTTTTTTTTTTACCATAATAGCTCTCGCTCCACTGGTCAGGGAACCGGTTTGAGATTCTACCAGCTGCTGAGTATGGCTAATCTAATTATGTATTCCAGAACAGGGGAGATAACTAAAGCGTGGTTTGAGAAACCCACCAGGCCAACTGGGAATTAGAATTGATTCAAAACTCCATTGGTTTACTGACCTCCGTAAGTTCCTACTCTGGTTAATGCACTACAATGTCATTTCAGTTCTCATGGAATTATTATCAATTCAGAAACTTTATTCAGTAATTCCTCAAAGGTCTGATTATTTCTTTTTTCCCAGTGCAAAGATTCTCTGATAAAAGGCCATAGTTTTCTTTGGGGAAAAGAGGGGGAGAAATTAAAGGTATATATTTGTAGTAGTATACTGGAGTTCTTCCTCATAGGGACCCAGCATCTCATTGATTCAAGGAGCTCTGGGTCTGTAAATTAATTCGAGACTGGAAATTAATTGAGAAGCCAAGCCGGGCGCGGTGGCTCACACCTGTAATCCCAGCACTTTGGGAGGCCGAGGTGGGCGGATCACGAGGTCAGGAGTTCGAGACTAGCCTGAACAACATGATGAAACCCAGTCTTTACTAAACAAATACAAAAATTAGCCAGCGTGGTGGCACATGCCTGTAATCCCAGGTACTCGGAAGGCTTGAACCCAGGAGGTGGAGGGTTATGTGGTCAGGGTCGCTACCACTGTACTCCAGCCTGCTTTCACAGAGTGAGACTCCATTTAAAAAAAAGGCCGGAAGGTGACCACCCAAGCCTGTAATCCCAGCACTTTGGGAGGCCGGAGACGGGCTGGATCACGAGGGTCAGGAGATCGAGACCATCCTGGCTAACACGTGGTGAAACCCCCGCCTCTACTAAAAATACAAAAAAAACTACTGGGCAAGGTATGGGTGCCTGTAGTCCCAGCTACCGAGGCTGAGGCAGGAGAATGGCATGAACCTGAGAGGAGGAGCTTGCAGTGAGCTGAGATCTGGCCACTGCACTCCAGCCTGGGTGACAGAGTAAGACTCCGTCTCAAAAAAAAAAAAAAAAAAAAAAAAATTGAGAAGCCATAAATCTTTGGTTTTGTTTTTTGTTTCATACTTCAGGTTTGACTTTGTTTGTTTGACTTGAACTTTTACAGATCAAGTAAGAACTTAGTAGTCTTCCTATCTATTCTAATTCTTTTTTTTTTTTTGGTGGGGAGCGGGGGATGGAGTTTCGCTCTTGTTGCCCAGGCTGGAGTGCAATGGTGTGATCTCGGTTCAGCGCAATCTTAGCTCACTGCAACCTCCGCCTCCCGGGTTCAAGCAATTCTCCTGCTTAACAGCTGGGATTACAGGCATGTGCCGCTACGCCCAGCTAATTTTGTATTTTTAGTACAGATGGGGTTTCTCCATGTTGGTCATACTGGTCTCAAACTCCCGACCTCAGGTGATCCACCCACCTCGGTCTCCCAAAGTGCTGGGATTACAGGCATGAGTGACTGCGCCATCTATTCTAATTCTAGGAAGCCCATGAGTCAAACTGTTCTTATTGCTTGCTTTGACTTTGCAGTCTATTAAATAACCATTCCCACCATTTTTTTCACAGCTGCATTTGAGTGCTGCCACTTAAATCCTGCAGTCCCAAGACCCAGTTATAACCAATGCATTTAGATTTTTCATTTTGGTGGCAACAATCTTCATTGTAAGTTCTGTCTTACAGAGAAGTGTGTTGATCAAGCTCTTCAGAGATACTGGGACTCCTCTCACAAATATATGTCTCACAGTTATAATGAATGGTATCTCCTGGATCCTCCTCAGTTGAGTATGTTTTAAATGAAAAAGACACTTTATCATTCAACTCTTTCAAAGCTTTTGAATCACTTTATAGCAAACCAATGAAGATCCAGCATTTCTTTCTTTCTTTCTTTTCTTTTCTTTTCTTTTTTTTTGAGATGGAGTTTTGCTCTTGTTGCCCAGGCTGGAGTGCAATGGTGCAATCTCGGCTCACTGCAACCTCCGCCTCCCAGGTTCAAGAGATTCTCCTGCCTCAGCCTCCTGTGTAGCTGGGAATTACAGGCATGCGCCACTATGCCCAGCTAATTTTCTATTTTTCGTAGAGAAAGAGTTTCTCCATGTTGGCCAGGCTGGTCTAGAACTCCCAACCTCAGGTGATCCTCCTACCTCAGCCTCCCAAAGTGCTGGGATTACAGGCGTGAGCCACCACGCCTGGCCCTCATTTTAACTTTTTAATATCCAATGTTTTCCGAATGAATACACCCACTTTAAAAGTAGGCATCCTGCAAGCCTGGGAATTTAACTTTTGTTGTAATTCATCCAGTTACATCCAGTTATAGTTTGTTGTAATTCATCCAGATGCTGTGATTATTTTCAGCATTTGAGCCCTGAAACTGTAGGAGATAAGGATCTTCTTCAGGGCTCCATATAAATTTTTAGGATACTAATGCAGTACTTGTATTAAAAACTTTGAATCCTTGACTTAATCCTTTTCTAGCTAATTTCGTATTTTTAATAGAGACGGAGTTTCTCCATGTTGGTCAGGCCGGTCTCAAACTCCTGACCTCAGGTGATCCACGTGCTTCGGCCTCCCAAAGTGCTGGGATTACAGGCGTGAGCCACCCGGCCTAAGATCCAGCATTTCTAACTCAGTTACTACTGACCACATTTTGGCTTATGTTTTGGTCAATGAAGCAAACTAGGAGAACTTTTTTTGATTCCTCAAGCTGCAACATTAAATGTAGAATCTGCTTAGAAGGCCCACATTGATAAATCTTACCTGATTCAACTTTGTGTTCCAGCATTGGCCTATACTTTTTTTTTTTTTTTTGGATGGAATTTCTCTCTTGTTGCCCAGGCTGGAGTGCAGTAGTGAGATCTCGGCTCACCACAACCTCCACCTCCCGGGTTCAAGCCATTCTCCTGCCTCATCCTCCCGAGTAGCTGAGATTACAGGCATGCACCACCACGCCCAGCTAATTTTGTATTTTTAATAGAGAAGGGGTTTCTCCACGTTGGCCAGGCTGGTCTCAAACTCCCGACCTCAGGTGATCCGCCCACCTCGGCCTCCCAAAATGCTGGGATTACAGGCGTGAGCCACCGCGCCAGGTCCTCATTCTAATTTTTTAATATCCAATGTTTTCCGAATGAATACACCCACTTTAATAGTAGGCATCCTGCCAGCCTGGGAATTTAATTTTTGTGTAATTCATCCAGTTACGGGGTGAGATGCTGTGATTTATTTTCGGCATTTTGAGCCCGGAAGCTGCGGGAGATAAGGATCTTCTTCAGGGCTCCATATAAATTTTGAGGATATTAATGCAGTACTTATATTAAAAACTTTGAATCCCTGACTTAATCCTTTTCTTTACCCAGTTTATCCAGCAACATCAGAAGCAAATATCAAATCTCATTATACTCATTAGTCTGACAAAAAGGTTTGGAAGTACTGTATACAAAATCACCCAGATACTTGCACCTGTTAAGTATTTGATTAGCAGTATCTAATGGTGATATCTTGTGTATTTCTACTACCAGATTACGTGAAAAACTATTCATGTACATTTTACTATTAAAAATAAAATCGAGGCTGGGCACGGTGGCTCACACCTGTAATCCCAGCACTTTGGGAGGCTGAGGCGGGCAGATCAACTGAGGTCGGGAGTTCGAGACCAACCTGACCAACATGGTGAAACCCCATCTCTACTAAAAAGACAAAAATTAGCCAGGTGTGGTGGCACACGCCTGTAGTCCCAACTACTCAGGAGGCTAAAGCAGGATAATTGCTTGAACCCAGGAGGCAGAGGTTACAGTGAGCTGTGATGGCACCGCTGCACTGCAGCCTGGGTGACAGAGCAAGACTGTGTCTCAAAAAAAAATTATTTAGTTTCTTTATTTGATTAAAAGATTAACATAGAAAAAATACGTAATCACTTTAGTATATCCTTAAATAAAATATATAATGATTAAGAATACCAAATAGGATAATAGAAACTTCTGGCTGGTCATGGTGGCACATGACTGCAGTTCCAGCTACTCAGGAGGCTGAGGTGAGAGAATCGCTTGAGCCCAGGAGTTTGAGGCTGCAGTGAGCTATGATTTCACCTGTGACTAGCCACTGCACTCCAGCCTGAGAAACATCAGACATCATGTTTCAAAAGGAAGGAAGGATGGATGGAAGGAAGGAAGGAAGGAAATAAAATTCATATTAAGCAAAGATATTTGTGCAAACATCATAATCAACAGCAAACATCAGAAGCATTTCAATGAAGAAAAGTCTAAGACAAGGGCCAGCCAGGCCTCTCCCATTTATCACTCTGAGGGATGCCTGAACCTGGACCAGAAGAGAGAAGAGGAGGAAACAGGAAAGAATGTAAGTCAAAGAATTTGAACTGCAGTTATCTACAGAGGCCATGAGTGCAAATAGAAAAGCAGGGGAATCGATTTCAAATTTCAGAACAAAAACTGTTTAACAATATTCAGGAAATTGAACAAATACACGTTGTACATACGATAAATCTTGACTCTTTCGTACTAATAATAAACACATAGTAACAATAACAAAGAGAGAATCAGCCTCTGTCCACATTAACAAACTGCCATGAAATCGATTAGAAGACATTCCCAGGCCTGTGTGGAACCATAAAACTTTACTGAAAACCACAAAAAGACACCTTGAGGCTGGGCGCGGTGGCTTACACATGTAATCCCAACACTTTGGGAGGCCAAGGTGGGCGGATCATGAGGTCAAGAGATCCAGACCATCCTGGCCAACATGGTGAAACCCCGTCTCTAGTAAAAATACAAAAATTAGCTGGGCGTGGTGGTGCACACCTGTAGTCGCAACTACTCGGGAGACTGAGGCAGGAGAATCGCTTGAACCTGGGAGGCAGAGGTTGCAGTGAGCCATGATCGCGCCACTGCACTCCAGCCTGGGCGACAGAGCGAGACTCCGTCTCAAAAAAAAAAAAAAGACACATCGAAGACTAAGAAACAAATCCTTACATTGGAAGAAGTAGTGAAATAAAGATATTAAAGATCCAGACTCAGTGCATTTCAAACTTTTTGAAATAGCTATTCTAGCAGATGTGAGGTGACATCTCATTCTGGTTTTAATTTGCATTTCCCTGATGATTATTGAACTTGGGCTTTTGTTCATGTACTTGTTGCTCATATGCATGCCTTCTTTGAGAAATGTCCTTTGCTAATAATCAAGTCCTTTGCTAATATTTAATAGTATTTGTTTCCTTGCTGTTGGATTGTTTGAGTTTTTATACATTTGTGATATTAATGCATTATCAGATGTATAGTATACAAATGTTTTCTGTCATGCAGATGCTTCTTCTTAGAGACAAGGCCTCACTCCATTGCCCCTAGGCCAGGCCTGGTGAGTGACAGCAGCCCTGGTGCCCCAGCCTGCTAGACCAACATGTCACCCAGAGGCTTCAAGGCCCTCCTCACCATGGTACCCACCTCCTTGAAGCTGCCTCCTGAAGCCCTCTAGCTGCTGCTGCAGCATCAACAGGTGCCACCACCAGGGGCCTTCCAGCTGCCAGTTCAGGCTTTCCAGAGCCAGGGGTTGGGGAACCTGCAGTCATCACCTCAGCAACTTTGGTGGTAGCCAGGCCAGCTAGAGCAGCAATGATGACTGTTATTAAGAGCGGGATGACAGCTCCACACTGGTGGATGAGTCGAGAACACCAGGCAGAGGCATGTACCTGGTCTTTGATGGTTCAGTGGACCTGCACTACCATTGCAGTGCAGAGTGCAAGAGTTGAAGCTGGGAAACCTTCACCTAGATTTAGGAAGATTCATGGAAAAGTCTGGATGTCCATGCAGAAGCCTGCTGCACGAGTGGAGCCCTCATGGAGAATCCCTTCTAGGGCAGTGTGGAGGGGAAATGTGGGGTTGGAGCCCCTACACAGAGTCACATTGGAGCACTGCCTAGTGGAGCTATGAGAAGAGAACCACTGTCCTCCTGACATCAAAATGGTAGATCCACTGGCAACTTGCACCCTCAGCCTGAAAAAGCTACAAGTACTCAAGGGCAGTCCTTGAGAGCATCTACACGTGCTGAATCTTGGAAAGCCATAAGTGTGGTGCTGCCCAAGGCTTTGGGAGCCCACCCCTTGTACCAGCATACCCTTGATGTGGGATATGAAGTCAAAGGAAGTAATTTTGGAGCTTTAAAATTTAATGACTATTCTGCTGGATTTTGGACTTGTGTATGCTTGTAACCCCTTTCCTTTGGCCAATTTCTTCCTTTTAGAATGGGAATGTTGATCCAATGCCTATACCCCCCTTGTATCTTGGAAGTAACAAACTTGTTTCTTATTTTACAGGGTCATAGGCAGAAGGGACTGGCCTTGTCTCAGATAAGACTTTGGACTGTAGACTTTTGAGTTAATGCTGGAATGAGTTAAATCTTTGCAGGACTGTTGAGAAGGCATGGTAGTTTTTTTTTTTTTTTTTTTTTTTTTTTGGAGACAGAGTCTCCCTCTGTCACCAGGCTGGAGTGCAGTGGCATGATCGCAGCTCACTGCAATCTCCACCTCCCGGGTTCAGGTGATTCCCCTGCCTCAGTCTCCCCAGTAGCTGGGACTACAGACCTCCATCACCATGCCTGGCTAATTTTTTGTATTTTTAGTAGAGACGAGGTTTCACCATGTTGGCCAGGATGGTCTCAATCTCCTGACCTTGTGATCCACCTGCCTCGGCCACCCAAAGTGTTGGGATTATAGGCATGAGCCACCGCATCCAGCCAGTAGTATTTTGAAGTATGAGAAGGACATGAGATTTGGGAGAGGCCAGAGGTGGAACAATATGGTTTGAATCTGTCCCTGCCCAAATCTCATGTTGAATTGGAATCCCCAGTGTTGGAGGTAGGGCCTGGTGGAAAGTGATTGGATCGTGGGGGTGGTTTCTCATTAATGGTTTAGCACCATCCCCTTAGTGCTGTTCTTGTGATAGAGTTTGCATGACATCTGGTTGTTTAAAAGTGTGTAGCACTTCCTCCCCACACTTCCTCCTGCTCCAGTCATGTAAGACGTGCCTGCTACCCTTTCGCCTTCCACCATGATTGAAAGTTTCCTAAGGCCTCTCCAGAAGCTAAATAGATGCCAGCATCGTGCTTCCTGTACAGCCTTTAGAACTGTGAGTCAATTAAACCTCTTTTCTTTACAAATTTCCCAGTCTCAGGTTTTTTTTATGGCAATGCAAGAACACACTAATATAGGTGAGTTATTGGGGCCACATCAGTGGAACCTATTCAGTGGAGTCATGTGGGACCTGGTCATGTGGGACCTGGTCAGCAGGGCCTGATGAATAGGTCCTTGTGAGTGGGTGTCTGGTCGGTGCTGACCTGGTCAGCAGCAGCCTGGTCAATAGCACCTGGTCAGTTGGGGGCATGGTCAATGGGGACACAATCATTGGAGACCTAGTCAGAGGAAGCCTGGTGAGCAGGCAACTGGTCAGTGAGGACCTGGTCTGAAGGGGCCTGGTCAGAGGGTACTGGTCAGAGGGCCTGGTCACTTGGGACTACATCAGTGTGTCCTGGTCAGCATGAGCCTGGTCAGCTGAAATCTGGTCAGTGGGGGCCTGGTGAGTGTGACCTGGTTATTGGGGTCCTGGTCAGTGGAAGCCTGGTCATTGAGCCCTAGTCAGTGGATATCTGGCAGTGGGGGCCCAGTCAGTGGGGGTCTGTTCAGTAAGGACCTGGTCAGTGGGGACCTGACTACTGGGGTCCTGGGTAGTGGGGCCTAGCCAGTTAAGGTCTGGTAATTAAGGACCTGGTCAGTGGGAACCTCATCAGTCAGTGGAGAGACCTGGTCAATGGGGAGCTTGGCAGTGGGGTCTGGAACTGGGGGGCTATCAGTGGGGCCTGGCTAGTGGGGCCTACTCAGTGGAGGTCTGGTCAGTGGGGTCCTGGTAAGTTGAGGCTTCATCAGTTGGGGCCTGGTCAATGGGGACCTGGTGAGTGAGGGACTTGTCAGTGGGGCCTAGTCAGTGAAACGTGGCCACTGGGGGCATAATCAACTATGGTCTTGTCAGTGGGGGCCTGGTCTTTGGAGTCCTCATTAGTGGGGCCTGGTCAGTAAAGGTCTGTTCAGTAAGGACCTGGTCAGTCAGAACCTCGTCATTTGAGGCCCAGTCAGTGGAGACCTTGACAGAGGGGGCCTTGTCAGTTGGGCCCACTCATTGAGGGCCTGGCAGTGGAAGCCTCATCCGTGGGTCCTGGACAGTGAAGCCTGGTCACTGATGGTCTGATTGGGGGTTTTGTCAGTATGGCCCAGTCAGTGGTAGCCTAGGAGTGGAGGCCTCATCAGGGGGTCCTGGCTAGTGGGGTTTAGTCAGTGGTGGTCTTGGGTCCTGGTAAGTTGAGGCCTCATCAACTGAGGCCTGGTCAATGGGGCCTGATCACTGGGGTCCTGGCTAGTGGGGCCTGGTCAGTAAAGTTCTGGGTCATTGGGTTCCTGGTTAATGGGGCCTAATCCGTAAAGGTCTGGTTATTAAAGACCTGGCCAGTCAGAACCTCATCAGTTAAGGACCTGGTCAGTTGGGACCTCATCAGTTAAGGACTTGGGCAGGTGGAATCTTGTCAGTTAAGGACATGGTCAGTTAGGACCTCATCAGTGAAGGAAGTGGTCAGTTGGAATCTCGTCAGTTGGGCCCCAGTCAGCCTGGCAGTGGAAGCCTCATCCGTGGGTTCTGGATAGTGAGGCCTGGTCACTGGAGGCCTGGCCGTGGAACCTGGTCAGTGAGGGTCTGGTCACTGGGGTCATGGGGAGTGGGGCCTGGTCAGTAAAGGCCTGGTCATTAAGGACCTGGTCAATCAGAACCTTATCAGATGGGGCCCAGTCAGTGGAGTCCTGGCCAGTGAGGCCTGGCTAATGGAGCCTTGTAAGTTGGGTCCCAGTCAGTGGGGACCTGGTCACCTGGAGGCTTGTCAGTGGGACCAGGTTGGTGGGGCCTAGTCAGTGAAACCTGGACACTGGGGACATGATCAACTGGGATCTTGTCAGTGGGCACCTGTTTAGTGGGATCCTGGTTAGTGGGGGCTGGTCAGTAAAGGTCTGGTCACTAAGGACCTGGTCAGTTGGAACCTCATCAGTTAAGGACCTGGTCACTTAGGGCCTCGTCAGTTGAGCCCAGTCAGTGGGGGCCTGGCAGTGGAAGTTTCATGAGTGTGTCCTGGATAGTGAGGCCTGGTCACTTGAGGTCTGACAGTGAGACCTAGTCAGTGAGAGTCTGGTCACTGGATACTGAGCTGTGGGGCCTGTTCAGTAAAGTCAGGTCAGTAAAAACATGGTCAGTTGGAACCTTGTCAGTTGGGCCCAGTCGGTGGAGGTCTCTCTGGTCAGTGGGTTCTTGGTAAGTTGGGGCCTCATCTCCTGAGGCCTGGTCAGTGTGGACCTGGTCAGTGGAAGCCTAGGCAGTGGGGGCCTTGTCAGTTGGGACAGTCAGTGGGGGTCTGGTGACTTGGGACCTGATTAGTGGGGGCCTGGTCACTGGGGTTCTGGGTCTAAATGACTAGTCTGGTCATTAAGGAACTGGTCAGTCAGAATCTCATCAGTTGAAGCCTAGTGAGTGAGGGCCTTGTCTGTGGGTCTTGGTTATTGGGGCCTAGTCTGTAGAGGTCTGGTTAGTGGGGTCCTGGTAACTCAGGGTCATCTATGGGGACCTGGTGGGTGGGGACTTGACCAGTGGGACCTGGTGGTCAACAAGGGTTTTGTCCCTTAAACCTAATAACCAGGGCCTGGTCCGCTGTGACGTAGTCATTGTGGCTTAGTCAACGGGGGCCTGACAGTGGGGGCCTGTTCCATGGGGACCTTGTCAGCAGTGCCTGCTCAGTGGTGGACCTGGTCATTGGGGCCTAGTACTTTTGGGCCTGGTCAGTGGAAACATGATCAGAGGGGACCTTGGTCATGGATGATCTGGTTAGGATTGACCTAATCAGCAAACACCTTTCAGCAGGTTCTTGTCAGTAGAAACCTGGTCAGAGAGGGCCTGGCCAGTGGGGCCTAGTTCTTAGAGTCTGGCAGTGGGACATAGTCGGTGAAAACCTGGCCGGAATATCCGGTCAGTGGGACTTGGATGTGAGGGCCTAGTCAGTGCGGGGGATAGACACTGGGGGCCTGTTCAAGTGTGGGCCTGTTCAGTCAGGAGGGACGTGACCCAAGGGGGCATGATCACTAGAAGCCTGGGTAGTGGAGGCATGACCAGCAAAGACATTATCAGTGAAAGTCTCATTCATGAGGCCTAGTTAGTGGAGTCCGGGCAGTGAGGGCCTTTTCACGAAGACCTAGTCAGTGGGGCCTTGTGCCCGGTCAGTGTGACCCTAGTTTCCAGGAGCTTGGTTAGTAAGTTAACTAGTCAGCGGGGACCTGGTCAGTGCAGCTCTGGCCACTGGCTGACTGATCACTGGACCCAATCAATGGGGGCCTGGCTTGGCTGAGGGGAGGAGCAGCTGCCAGTGGGGCCTGGTCAGTAACAACCTGGTCAGCCGGGGCCTAGTCAGGGGGAGTCCAGTCAGTAAGGCCTGGTGAGTGGGGCCTCATCAGGGGGGACTCTTCAGTGGGGTCCTGGTTATCAGGGCCCACTCAGTGAAGGCCAGGTCATGGCAGAGGCCCCAGTCCATGGGGCCCTGGTCAGCAGGGGCCTGGTCAGTTGGACACAGTCATCCCAGGACTGGTCCTCAGGGGCTACTCTGACTTCACAGGCTCCCCTGACCGTGCCAGTCCCCCAGCCTATAGCCAATGGTGTCCTTTATATCTCTCCCAGCACAGGCCCAGGACGTGGGGATGCCCGATGCTGGGAGGAGGCACACACAGCAGGAAGGAGAGAAGGAAGGAACTTCCATAGCATGGACGCCTACAAAGATACAACACGTGGTTCCATCGCCATGTTCTCTGTTTATTTCCACATAATTCTCTATTCTAAACTGGCCTCAGTTGAGCACAAAACCATCCTTGTACTACCACAGATAGTTGGCCATGGCTCTTTGATAGAAGTTTTTATTCTGCTGTAGAAATTATCCTTGAACTGGAAAAAGTCCCCAACCCAACATCCAGTCACTCAACACTCTCATCTTTATAAAGAGCTGCTTCCAAATTCTAGATCGATTTTTGGAAAAAAAAATATTTTCTTCTGGTAAAAAGTGCTGCATCTGTGATCTCAAATCTCTCCCTCTAATTGGATGGAGATGGTGAATTTCAGCCAAAGTGGCCAAAGAACTCATGTCCCACGCTCCTGAGCGCCATCAGCCCCCGCACCTCCATCGTTCCTCCTCCTACAAGTCTCCTGCTCCCCGTGACTTTGGTAAGAGCTCCTCTGTGAACATGGAGGACGTCTGGAAATTTGATGCATTGCCACTTGGACAGCAGTAACAGGTCCGAGACAGAATCCAGGTCCTGCCTGGGCCAGTCTGGGAAGAGCTTGACGATGGCATCGTAGGCACCTCCGGTGCAGGTGACGGGCTGCTTCAGGCCCACCCAGAAGCCCTGCTGGGCCCACTCCAAAGCCTGGCTGAGGCTGCGGGAGGGCTGGCCCCCTGCTGATGTTCCTTCTCAAAGCCCCTCACCTGCTTGTCGTGAACTCCATGCCCTGTGGCTGAGCAGCAGCACGGTCGTCCACCTTCTTGAGAAAGCATATGGAGCTGTCAATCATGCTCTCCACCTCCTGCAGGTCGAGGGCGGTGGTGGTGGAGTGCTCAGGGTCAGGAACGAGCTGGCATCCACCATGTCACCTTTCTCGCACCACCCACCTCCCATGACCAGGACACATATCCAGTGTTCATCTTCGATACCCACATCCACTTCCCCAAGTGATGCCCACCTTCTCGCTGATCTGCTCTGCTTGGATCGGAGGCAGTTTTCTTATTTTCTTTCCTCAAGAGGTGCCGTGCCATACAGAAGGCCTTCCTCTTGCCTTGTTTCCAGGCCTTCTTTCGGTGCTGCTGGGGCACATCAGGAAGTGCTGGAGGACGTGGCACTGCCAGCACTGGGCAGCTAGCCGTGTGGCTCATCCCACAGATCAGGCTCTTCCTGTGCTTGGAGATGAAGTCCTCCTGGAAGCAACCCGTGGCCCACTTCTCAGGTGGGTGGGGCACAGAGATGGCCGGGAGTGTCCCCAGACACGCATCCAGTCAGTCCAAGTGCTTGTTGCGCCGTGCACTGGGACCTGCCTGTGCATGGTCACCAGCTTGCAAGAGAGGACGCTATTCATGCCCTTGAACCTGTTCTGCTGAGTGGTGTCGCCGGTAGTGCACTGGAAGGAGTAGGGGTTCTCCTGCCACTTGAGGCCATAGAGCCACAGAGCCATGCACAACTTGTCCCCGTCCTTCACAGAGCCCAACACCTCGCCAAGCACAAGGCCTCCCTGCCTGACTTGACAGGTGGGGAAGCGGTTGAGACTGCGCCTCATGGTGGCCAAGCTGTTACCACCACAGGAGCCCAGGGAGCCACTGAGCACCAGGTGTGAACTGCCACTAGGCACATCCACCATCATGGAACTGCCATCCCACTTGTCCTGGGCATCATCACTGCCCTGACTGTCCTGGTTGCCACGAAAGAGCTGCTGAGGCCACGGCTGCTGAGCACCCCTGCCGTCTGAAGCCTGCACCGGCTGCTGGAAGGTATTCAGTGGTGACACATGCTGCAGCTGTAGCACTGGCTAGAAAGTGTCAAGAAGGGGTCTCAAGGAGGTGGGCAGGATACCGGGCATGGTCTCAAAGCCTCCCAGCAGCATGTTGGCAGTGTGGCCGAGATGCTGGGGCCACCATCACCTGCCAGTCCCAGCTTGGAGTCTTGGATCACCTGCACTGCACAGACGAGGCTGGGAAGAGGCCACAGTCACTGTAGCCATGGACGCCCTCGAGCAGCCCTTGATGTCCTGCTCCCGCACAGGCTCAGAACCTCATGTTCCTGTAGCAAGTTCTTGCCGGGGTTC
This sequence comes from Papio anubis, assembly GCF_008728515.1. Taxonomy (NCBI): domain Eukaryota; kingdom Metazoa; phylum Chordata; class Mammalia; order Primates; family Cercopithecidae; genus Papio; species Papio anubis. The sequence continues at coordinate 32,294,193 of NC_044995.1, forward strand.
TCCGACCTGAAATGGTACAACAACCGGGTGAGGTGTGCCATGTCCCCTGCGTGGTCATGTGTGCTGCAGCTAAAGGTCCATGGCACCCCTGGTGCCCTCCCCTACCAACCAGGGCTGGAGTTGAGGCCGGGCCCCTCTGGACCTAGGACGTGTGCCCCAGGAGGGGACTCTGTCCAACAAGCCAAATCAGAGGCCACAAGGCATGCTCCTGGCTGGCCAGGGCTGGGAGGACACCATGTTCACCCCTCCCTCTGGCGGTCTGAAAGGGACCAGCTTCCCTGTTGAGAAGGACTTCATAAGGCCCAAGAGCCATCTGGGGTTGCAGAGCAACTGGCTGGGAGCTGCCCTGGTTCCTTCCACGCCGTGCTAGTCATTGCCCACCAAGAGGGTTCCGATGCAAGTGCCCCCATGCAAGGGACTTACCTCTGGACCTGCCTCTCCGTTCTCACGGGGCCCAGCAGGGCCTGGTGTTGTAGCCAAGATGGGGTTGCAGGGCTAAGCCCCGTTAATGGTCCTGGGGCTGGGTAGGGTAGATGTGGAAGGGACGGAGCACAGCATCCCTGTTCAAAATTTTACAATGGGAACCACGGGCCTCTGACAGCCAAGTCTCTGGGCAGCTTCCGGAGGGAGTTCAGAAAATGCATGGGTCCGTTCTGAACCCTCAGGATCCCCAGAGAGCAACCTGCTGCCCTGAGTTTTCTGGAAGCTCCTTTGTTTTCTGGAAGCTCCCTGGGCCTCAGTCTTGGAGACTGCCAGCCAGGCCGGGGTGGGAGAGGACCAGGTTGCATTCCAGGGTAGGGGGCTGGCTGCATGGGCCTGTAGAGCTAAGCTGGTAGGCAGGGGTGGGCCAGCCCGTCTCCCTTGCAGAGGGGCGTAATGCTCATGGAGGCCTGGGTGCCAAGGACCCTCGATCAGGTTTGGCTGAAAAAATAGCAGACGTGAGTGGTCAGCTTCTCCACCAAGTCCATTAAGTCCCCACAAAGCTGGGCCCCACAGACCTGGGTCTCTGGTGTCCTCAGCATCCCTGTGTGGCTTCTTGAGTCTGACTCTGAGGACACCCCAGCAGGCTGCTGATCACAGAGCAAGGGGTGCGTGGATCCTTCAGGGCGAAGGGAGTTATTGGGGCGCCTCATGTCACTCCTGGGGCAGTGGCTTAGGATTCGGGCTGGCTCCAGACTTCCTCCTTCATCTCTTCATCCCAGGGCTTTGTGGCCTGGGTAGCAGCCCTGATTCAGAACCAGGTGGGAGAGGCCTTGGCTGTCACCTAGCCCCCTTGCCACCTCACATGAGATACTGTCTCCACAGTGGGTGAGATGGTCCCAGGCATGGGGCCCCCTTTGCCCTCTGGGACCGTTCACTCCATGCCTGGACTAGACCATTCCCACACCTGGCTGAACTCTTGGATCTGGCTCTGGCCAGGGCTCCTACCCGTGTCCTCTCCACGAATCCTCTGGGTCAGTGACACTGATTCTCTTGTTCCCCTGGCTCAAGGCTTATTGCCCTGACATCCTTGGAGGGGTGCTCTGGAGCAAGCGGCCCCTGCTCCTCCTGGCATCTGTTGATGTTGGGATGGTGGTTCAGGGAGCTCGCACAGAGGGGAAAGGATGTAAAAACCACAGGAGGCGTTGAGGGGTCTTTCCCCAGCCCCCGCCTGTCTGAGCAGCATGTCCATTACATATGCGCTCAGCACTTGCCCAGAAGCTGCTTAGTGTAGAGGAGGAAAAGGCAGAAGAAGAAGTGCAGAAGGAAGGGCCAAGTCGTAGGGCTGGTGGGGCCGGGGCCCTCTCCACTATCGAACGCTCCAGAGGGTGACTCAGGAGGGGAACTGGTGCTGGAGCCCACCAGGGGGTGGCAGGTTCCAGCACTGGCTCATCAGTTCCCCCACAAAGGCCTCAAAGTGCCTGAGCACGGTGGCATCCTCCAGGACCCATGCCTGGGAGAACTGGTCCTGAAAGAACTCCCTCCCACAGGCTGGACTGGGACAGGTTCATGGTCGCTCAAGGGACAGGGAGGGCATCAGGCCAGGAGGCGTTCCTGGGAGGGGTTGGTGCCTACACCCCGTTTCCAACACTGCCACCTCCCACTGGGCAGCACTGGGTCGTTCTGTGGCCACCCCTGGGGTCCAGCTGTGCACAGGAGGCCACGGCCGGGGGGACACCCAGGCAGGGAGGTGCCCACTATACTCCCACCTTTCGCATGGATCATTCATTTCAAGGGTGGGTTCAGGGTCTGGGAGAACTCGCTCTGCCCTGCCCAGCCCTACAGGCCAGGCCTGGCCATCCCTGGCCATCCCTTCTGACCAGAGCAGAGGGTCATGGGGACAGCTGTCTGTCCCGTGAGCTCCCCAGGAAACCTCAGGCACAGGGGTACTTGCTTCTGTGAACCTTGAAGGCTGTGGGTGCCATTGCCATTATTGCATGCTTCATCTTCGGGCTGAACCCCAAGGGGATCTGTGGGGACAGCAGGTGTGAAAGGACCTGGCCCTTCCAGGCTGGAAGCTGGTGGCCCAAGCAGGGCCCACTGTGGTTTCAGTCCCCTGGAGTGCCAAGGACCCCTCCCCATGGGATGAGCTGCCACTGTGAGGCTGGGTCAGAAGAGGTCTTGCAGCTCCTCATGGAGGGGACTCATCTCAGCAGGGATGTGGCTCCTGGAACAAGGGGCTCCCCAGGGCCTTGGACTTCCCTGAGCTCTCCCAAGTGGAGACCTGGCCCATTCTGCCCTGGCCTCTGCTGTGGGACGCCCCTTCTCGAGTGTCGCCTACCTTGTGTGCCCTATGGGGACCCGCCTGTGCCTCCTGCTGGATGGGGGTGTGCCAGGTCCTCCTGGGGGAGCTGGACCTCCGGGCTGGGGGAGCCAGGCAGTGCAGGGCAGAAGGGTCCCTGGGCTGGGAGCTTCCAGTGCCTCATTACCCCCATTTAAAGCACCAGAGAAGCCAGTGTAAACATGGAATTCTGGGCACGCAGCTCATCCTTGTCCTGATGGGAGGAGCAGAGGTGCTCAGGGCCCCTTGGGCTGCCCCCAAAACATCCCTATTTCAGGCCTCTCTGCAGCCGTTCCCTAAGGGGCAGAACACTGGGCAGTCCCCACGGCGCCCCGCCCCACCTGCCCCCCGCATGGACTTTCGGTGGACACATTTCCCTTAGCCTAGTTCAGCCAGAGCACAGCCCCCGTCCCAGAGCCTCTGCCTGCTCCAGAGCAGAAAAAGGAAACCCAACTACAATCCCATGGAGACCTCCACATCCCAAGTCTGACCCCTGCTGGGACTCGACCCCTCAGCCCCCATGAGGAGGAGCCAGAACCTCCCTCTCCCCCTGATCCCCAAGCCTCTGGGGAAGAGCCGAGGGGACCATCTCCTCACCAAGTCCTCATGAGCTTCGGGGATGATGTGCATAACACGTGTCCCAGCTGGGCTTAGAGTCTCTGGGGCCTGGCACAATTTGAACTGTAGAATCCTGAGAGCCCGCAACTTTTCACAAAATCAAAGCCTGCTCCCTAGATGTGGAGCGGTCAGCTGGAAGAGCTAGGCACTGGCAGGGGTCCTCAAACCCCCAGACCTCCCACCCTCCCATTTGGCCACTCCAGCATGCAGCCTTGACCCAGGAGAGGAGGGGCAGGAACGTCCCCTGGATCCTGGCAGGAGGAGCTGAGCTGAGGTATTAGGTGCAGCCCTGAGCTGAGGTATTAGGAGGAGAGGCCTGCCATGGAGGCCGAGAGGGAGGAACGTGGCAGGCAGGGGCCAGCAGGGTGAGCGGGGTGGGTGCTGGGGTTGCATTACCGTCTTCTGGAAGTTCGTGGGGTCAGGCGGGGGGACATGCGATGAGGAAGCATTACTGTCTGGGTTTCATCTGCCTGTCCGAGGGTGGCGAGGGCAGCTAGGAGCACAGTCAGCCACCAGGAGGCAGGAGGACCCTCAGGGAGGCGAGCGTTGTCTGCGCAGTCGAGGCTGGAAGATCGAGGCTCCAGGATACAGAAGGCAGCCACAGGGAGGCTGCAATGCCCTCTGCTGATGGGGATGAGAGGCGTCTAAGTCAGGGTGTGGGGGTCCCTATCCAGTCCCAGGCTCCTACGTGACCCACAGCAGGCAACATCCCAGAGGCTCCAAATGAGCTGGGGACACAAGGAAGGCGCCTTGCCTAGAAGCTGGGATCACCTAGCCAGGGTGACCGTCCCCGGGCCTGGCTGCGTGAGTCCCTGGGGGCAGCTGTCCACCTACCCTGCAGGGAGTGGCTCTCACTGGCCAGCAGCTGAGCCTGCACTCAGAAGGTGTCTTTTCCGGGCAGATAGAGGAGAGTGGCAGCAATGCGGCTCATGACCCTACAGTAGCCCAACTCCTGCAAGGGCCAGAGTCACCATGGAAGGATGTCACCTGGGAGGGCTGAGGTCACCTGAGAGTACTGACGTCATTGGGGAGGCTTGCCACGGGCCCTGGGGAATTTGGGGTGCAGCCTCTTCACCCCTCTCCTGACACTGGGTGTCAGGACTGAGCAGGTCATGCACGTCCCAGTTGACAAGGAGTCCAAAGAGACCCCTATAGCGAGCGTCCAAGCCCATGTGGCCCAAGAGGACATAGGAGAGGACCATGGATGTCCCTCCTGTTCAGATGCCAGACCAGGGAGGCCACCATGCCAGGCTTGGGACAGCATCTGTGAGCTAGGCTGGCCAACAGGGCGGGCTGGGGGCCTGCTGTATACAGGGTCCTGGGAAGACCCAGGGGCTGCCTGCCAGGTACGAGAGGGAGGCTGGGTCCAGACCCTGTGTGTGCGGCCCATGGAGCCAGCTCAGTGGCTGTCCCTCCAGGAGTGATCTGGAAACTGGGGGCACACGGGGAGCAGGCACTTTGGGAACCCCCTCCCTGTCTGCTGCACTCCAATGGGGTTCGAGCAGAACCCCATTGGATCCCTGCCAGTTTTCCACTGAAGAAACAGCTTCCGCGGGATCCACACTCATTTCGTGACAAGAGCCACGCCCATCAGGCACTGTGGCAATTTGTCAAAAATGCCTCCTGGAAGGACCATTCTGGAACACTGACCAGCTCCTGGGCCTTGGGGCAAGCCCAGGAGGAAGGCGCCATTTCTTGTTCTGAGATTGAGGGTCAGGCTCAGGTCAGACCAGGAATCCGTGCCTGAGCCCCCTCCATCTCAGCATGACCCCTCTGAGACCCACCCTCCCAGCCTTGCTTGAATGTTCAAGCCAGCAGCGAGCTTGAGTCCTACCCGCTGCGTCTTGGTAGGTATCAGATACTGAATTTTAAAGAAGCGATGACACCCCGACCCAAGACACCCATGCCTGTGGATACGGGAATGTGACCCGGGAATATTGTTGCCCGGGAATACTCACGGGGTTAGATGCAGAATACGCCACCAGGACAAGAAAGACATGCTGCAGCCTAGGAAAGAGAGAAAAGAGGGTTTGGGTTCACACGGATGCTATTTTGTTCTCTCTGTCGTGTTCCAACAAGGAATCCAATTCCAGGTCCAGATGATGCGCGGAATAAGCAGTGAGCTCTTCAGGGTCACTGAGTTTTATGAAATGTTTTGGTAAAAGCGGATTTTACTATTCCCGTGTTGAAGGTTGTCTTGGTAGCCTTCAACTGTGGGTGACGGTGAATCAAGCCGTGGACGTGGCATGCAGGCTTTACGTGGCCATCAGTTTTCAAATCAGTGGGGTCAGTCTCTGAGACTCTTCTGGGACATGTGGCGCGAGGTCCACTGAGTTTCGCGAAGAGCCGTCCAACGGGTTTCCAAAGGGGCTGTGCCCTGTCACATTCCCACCTGGCAGGGACAAGGGTCCCCGGGGCCCCACATCCTCCCGGCATTTGGTGTCGTCAGTGTTGCTTGGGAAGGCTCCCGAGCCCCTCATCCTGCCACCCTCCCATAAGTCACCGCACTTTCCACCATTTCTCATGATTTTGTTCATTGCTTTCTGTCTCCTTGGGAGCCACTTGGGCTGTGGCCCCACATATCCCAGCCAGGCCCAGGGCTTGGAGCCAGGAAGGCACTCGGTTCATGGTGCTAGCTTCCCCCTGGGCCTGGAGAGCTTTTGGTCCCCTCCTGGGTGACCCCTGCCTCTCCTCTGGTGAAGCCCCCATCCCTCTGGTTCACCCCATCTCCCCAGGGAATCTCCAGCCCCGCAAGCCTCACTGTATTGTGGCTGGAACATCATGTGATTTCTTAGTGTACGGCTGACATCCAGGTTGATCTGGTGGAAGTTTCCAGGGGGACCTCTTTCCCTTCATCTTCATGACCTCCGGGGCAGGGGCAAGAAGAGGAAGCAGCCTCTGAACAGACAGTAGACTCGCTGCCCCACACGGCAGTCATCCACAGGCAGTCCTTCAGGAAGGAAGGAAAGAAGGAAGGAACGAAGGAAGGAAGGAGGGAAGGAAGGAAGGAAGATGGGTTTCCTTCTGCAGAAAGCTCCTCCTCTGGCTTGGTTCCTTACAATCCAACTAGTCCTGGAGCTTAGCTCACCTTTGGTGCTGGTGTCACCGTCTCTGCCCAGGATGTTCATCTGACCACGACCCCTCCACCTTCAACCCAGGCTCTGCGTTCCCTCCAGCTGGAGGCTTGGGCTCCTATCACAGCCTGGCCTGTTTGTCCTGCTCTGGCTGACTTCGGAAGGGTTATACCTCATATTTCCACCAGTTCTCGGCCTTCACCTTCCGGATGTCCAGGAAGTGTGACCATACTTGGCCCCACGCCTCTGGAGAATTCCTTTATACACTCTGTCAATCAACTTAGGACAGAATACTCTGGATAAACAGGCTCTGGGGCAGCCCCAGGGAGGATCAGAGCCTGAGGATTCTGGAAGTCTCCAGCCTTTGACTTGTTGGTTTTTCAGGAGAGGTGCAGTCTACCCAGGACCAGGCCTCCCTCCCACGATTCAGAGTTATGAATTGTGATCTTGACCTATTCCTTCCTTCGGTTTGCCAGGGAGTGTCCCTATCCCTGAGATAGTGCAGGCCCATGCCCTGGCATCACACTGTCTCCAGCAAGTTGAGGTTTGCAGGGACAGACAGGAGAGCTGGTGACCAGACCTGCTGTCCCGAGCAAGGACTGTGTGTCACCCACCCTCTGAGAGGCAGGCAGTGCCAGGACCCAGCCATGGGAGCCCGTCCCCCTGACCCTGTAGAGAGCGATCATGGGGCCCTCCCTCCCCATGTCATCTCCTTGCCACTCCTGTATCCCTGCCGGTCTTGAAGCATCTTGAGTCATTTCTCTGTGTCTCTCATCTCCCGACGTCTTTGCTGTCAACTATGATGACAAGAAGTTAGCGGAGCTGCCAAGGCTTCCTGGAGCAGCCTTTGGACGCTGTATCCTGGGCTCCGAGGCCCTGACAGGACTGAACCACAAAAAGAACCAGGAAAGGGCAGGCTCCGGGGGACTGAGACCTTCTGACTGAACAGGCATCCATGACCTGGGACATGCCATCCTCAGGCCACAGACACCGGACTTTGGTCAAGTACCAGCCTCCAGGTGGGCTCCTAGTGCAAGCAGGCAGCAACCCCCGAGCTGTGACTGCAGTTCTCAATTTGGAGTTTGGTCAAACCACCATGGGGACAGAGTCTTACGATCAGGTCCAGCAGGAACTGCCGCCCCTCCTAGGGACAGCCTGTCTTTCCCACTCACCACCGCCGGTGCCCGTGGGCTGCTGACCACCCGCCCAGTCCTCCTGTCCCTGGTCCAGCCTCTCAAGTAGCAGGTCTTACCTTTGCCTCCAGGGCACTGATGGATGGCAGCTTAGTCTCACCGTAAGGCAACCCAGGCAGAGCGGAAGACCTGCGCTGGGCTGGGAGCTGTCCTCCTTCTCCCCTAGTGGTCCTAGGGAAGGACCAACCATGTCTCTCCCCGCCACACCCCTGGTCTCAGCCCAGGAGACACACAGGCAAGGTAGGAAGAGAGTCTCCCTATGGGCTGATGCCTGTGAAGGGACAGGAACTGGGAGAAGAGGGGTGTGTGGCGGGCATGGACCACTAGGGTCCTGTAGAGCATGGGCTTGGACTACACAATGGGGCTGCCCCTCCTGGGCTGGAGGCAGTGCTCTCTGCAGAAACTGAGAATGTCCAGGCCTGAGAAAGGATGTGTACGGCCCAGGGTGGGTGACCAAGTCCCAACAGCAGTGCCCGAGGGAGTGACCACATTACCAGGCCAGGATCCCGAGACCTGCCCAGTGCATTGAGGGTACACCTGGGGCCTGTCCCACCTGATGTCCCCAAGTGCCCCACAGGGTCTGATCTCCCAGCCTCCATCTACCTCCCCTGGGGGGTGGGGGCTTGCTTTGAGTTGTCCGCACCTTTCTGAATGGAACTAATGTACTTCTTACGTATATTGACTGATGTCTCATGTCTCCTTAAAATGTATAAAAGCAAGCTGTGGGCCGGGCATGGTGGCTCACACCTGTAATCCCAGCACTTTGGGAGGCCAAGGCAGGTGGATCATGAGGTCAGGCGTTCGAGACCAGCCTGGCCAACATAGTGAAACCCCATCTCTACTAAAAGTACAAAAAATCGGCCATGTGCAGTGGCTCACGCATGTAATCCCAGCACTCTGGGAGGCCGAGGCAGGCGGATCATGAGGTCAGGAGATCAAGACCATCTTAGCTAACACGGTGAAACCCCATCTCTACTAAAAAATACAAAAAATTAGCCTGGTGTGGTGGCGGGTGCTTGTAGTCCCAGCTACCCAGGAGGCTGAGGCAGGAGAATGGCGTGAACCCGGGAGGTGGAGCTTGCAGTGAGCCGAGATCGCACCACTGCACTCCAGCCTGGGCGACAGAGCAAGACTCCGTCTCAAAAAAAAAAAAAAAAAAAATTATTTGATTATCTGGGCATGGTGGCAGGCGCCTGTAATCCCAGCTTCTCAGGAGGCTGAGGCAGGAGTATTACTTGGACCTGGGAGGCAGAGGTTGCAGTGAGCTGAGATTGCACCACTGTACTCCAGCCTAGATGACGGGGTGCGAGACTCCGTCTCAAAAAAAAAAAAAAAGGTGTGTCCCGACCACCTTAGGCACATGTCGTCAGGACTTCCTGAGACTGTCACGGGCACATCCTCAACCTTGGCAAAATAAACCTTCTAAATTAACTGAGACCTGTCACAGATTTTCTGGGTTCACCCCTCAAAGGGTAAAGAGTCATGCAAATTAAGACAAGTGGCACTGGTTCCCTGACCAGGAATCGAACCTGGGCTGAAGTCGTAAAAGCCCATATTAGTCCCTGTACCACAGCGGGGAGTGTAAATTCAATAGGAATCCAAAGCATTTAAAGGACTTTAACAGGGGAGGAGTTTCTACGCTAGAAAGGAGGTTGGCACGAGTTGGGGAGATGTGTCCTGCCTCAGTGAGGCCTTTCTAAAAACAAAACCCATCCCTGGGGTGAGATTGGTGGTAAGGGTGGGAACAAAGGACTCACTGCGGAATCCCGAGGTGATGGGTGACTTTGTAGCTGTCAATATCCTCAGGCCCCATGTCTGCAGGAGCCTCTGCTCAGCGTCCCTGTGACCCAGAGGGGATTCAGGGTGAGGGGACAGAGGTGAGGGGTGTGGAGGCACGAAGTTCCCAGCAGCTGGTCCTGGCCCTGCATCCGAAGGGAGCCCAGGACACTGCAACCAGGACACAGCTGGAGACGGGCGGCCCCACCTCTCTCGAGGGAACAGCCAGACCCGGACCTGCTCACATTTGTCAGTGATGTCCCTGCTCCTGCGCGGGCAGGGCAGCTGTAATCCTCTTCCACGTTCATCCTGTGAGACAACATTGTCCAAAGGCCATGCTGCACCCGGGCACTTCAGAGAACACCCAAACCGCTTCCACCCAACTCTGACACACCGCTGGCCAAGTGAACCCCATGCCACCACCACTCAGGGTGAAAAGGGGCCAGACCTAGGGTCCCCATGCCTGCTGGGGTCTCTGGAGTCCCTGCCCCAGCCAGAGGTGGGCTTCTTCCTGAGGATTTGAGAACGGGGGACCTAAACACAGAGGCCTATTGTCCCCAAATGCCCTGAATCAGGCACGCACGGGAGGAACGGTGTCCATTTGCCAAGGGTGAGGGGCCCATGGTGCGCTATTTCAGACACCTGCAGGCAGACTGGGGTCAGGGACCAGAGAGCTCCATATGCTCAGCCTCCCAGGGTCACGCAGGGACCATGAAGATGCCCAGATTCTTACAGGGAACAAGACACCTCGTGACTGCTCCATTTCACCCCCATCTCCACTCCCTCTGGCCAGCGAAGCCACTTCAAGGATAACACCAACCATACGGGAGGGTGCTTGGTTTGGGTTCAACGCAGCCTCTCGGCTCATGAAGATGTCTCAGGTGGAGAGACAGTGGATCCCAACTTCTGAGCTGTCAACAGAGGAAGGAGCCTCATGTTCTGGGGTCACTGAGAAAGAACTCTGAGGACTTGGTCCTGGAGAACCCCAGAGGGTCCCTTCCCACGAACATTCAGAACAAAGAAAGGGCGAGGTCTGTAGAGGAACAGACAGAGAGAGGGCCTCGTGGGGAAGAGCCCTAGTGCCCGGTGAAGAGGAACAACGATCATCAGTCTCCAGCCAACCCTCCAGGGCACCTTCATTATCCACAACTGCTCGAGGACAGAGGGCTCCCACCCCACTCCCAGACAAAAGACCCCGTATGTCCAGTGGGTCCCACAGCGACCCCCACTGACTGCACCTGAAGTCTGGGTTGATGAGATCTTCTTTTGCAGGGACCCACCTTAGGGCACAGACCTGGATGGAAGACCACCCTCCACCCCTACCCACAGGGGCTCTTCCAAGGCCAGGCTCTGTCCTATTGCTGTCAAAACTTTTGGAAAGATTCGGGATCTAGGGCATAAGGGGCACCGCGTAAGGCAGTGAGTCCCACACAGCACAGGGCAGGGGTGAGAGCACGGCCCAGGGTCACATCTGGGTCTCTGGACCAGTGACCACCCCTATAACCTCAGACGTCTCACCTGTCGAATGGCTACGCTTGGGGACAGCACCCACCCCCTGGAGTCACCACGAGGATGAACAAGACAACCGTGTGCATGGTCAACACAGAACGAGCACTGGTGAGTGCCCAGGAATGACCCTCTTTGGCAGCTGCCCAGAGACCAGCATCACCCACCAGGTAGTGACTGTCCCCAAGTCAGCAGGGAAGGAAGAGAGCAGGTCATGCTCCCGAGTCAGATCTGAAAGCTGTTCTGAGATGTGCCTCTCGCCTAGAAAAGAGCCCTACATGTACAACACACACAGACACTGACGTGTCTCTGACTGCTCCATGACACAGAGGCAGGCGGGTAGGCGTTTGGCACGGTAATATTTTGGGGTCACAGCACCCACAAAGGTCCCAGAGTCAGCGTCCTTTGCCCCCTGAACTGTCCACCTGAGTCTGTGTGATGTGTCTGTGCATGTGAGCATCACGTGTGGGTGAACACATGTGTGAGTGCGTGTGTCCCTTCTCAGGCCAGGCCTGGCTGCCCCACTCACATGCACACCCACGTCCTCATCACTGTCACCCCAGGGCCCATGGTCAGCATCAGAGCATCCATGGGTGCTGCTCAGTCTCTGCTTCTCCACATGGGTCTGTCCTGGGGATGTAGACAGAGTGGGGGCAGAGGACAGAGAACTGGCCCCTCCCTTGGGGGACTCAGGTAGTATGTAAAGTGCTAGGTCTGAGGGGCAGGCCTGGATTCAACTCACCTTCTCACCTCCTCCTCCCAGTAGACCTCCGGGGGGCTGTGACTCAGGGATGGCAGCGAGGAGGCATCAGGGACAAACTGCCTACCTGAGGTCACCCAGCAGCCAACTGACCAGACCCCACTGACCCAGTCCCCGCTGACCAGGTACCACTGGCAAGTTCCCCAATGACAAGGCCCCCATTGAACCAGGCCTTGGATGACCAAGTCCCTGTTAACCAATCCTCCCTGACCAGCTTCCTTTTTTTTTTTGACATCTTTTTTTAACTTTTTTTTTTTTCTTTTTTTTTGAGACAGGGTGTCACTCTGTCGCCCAGGCTGGAGTGCAGTGGCACGATCTTGGCTTACTGCAGAGTTGACCTCCTGGGCTCAAACGATTCTCCCACCACAGCCTCCTGAGTAGCTGGGACTATATAGGTGCACATCACCACACCCGGCTACTTTTTGTATTTTTAGTAGAGAGGGGGTTTTGCCATGTTGCCAAGGCTGGTCTAGAACTCCTGAGCTCAAGCGATCCTCCCGCTTGGGCCTCCCAAAGTGCTGGGATTACAGAGATGAGTCACCACTCCCAGCCCCTGACCAGGTTCCTAATGACAAGGCCCCCGCTGATCAGACCCCTGACACGCAGTGCCCAAAGTCCTCTACCAGTGCCCCCTGACTCAACCCACAGACCTTCTTCCTGTGGCTGCACCCGCAGGCCAGCCCCTGGGGGTCTTCTCAGGAGAGGGCTCCTCATCCAGAACAGTCAGCCTCAGGCTCCAGGTGTCCCCGCAAGACTCTCTGGGTCCGTCTCCAAGTGGACAGTGAGGGGTCCTGGCACCAGCTGGACATGTCACCCGGCCCTGTTCCTGAGCCTTGGAGCCAGAGGAACTGAGGGATGTTTGTCAGACCAGGCTCCCCCTTCTGCTGGGCCTCCCAGGGCTCTTCCAGCAGAGCCTGGATCTAGAGACACAGTAGAGGCAGCGTGGTAGCCAGCCCAGGACCCCTCAGGCTGGGCTGAGGACCACATACTGAGACTCTCCCCAGGCAGCCAGGAGACCCTTTGCTAGTTTCACCACACCTGAGCAGATGGGCAGCTGTTCTTCCCACTGGGGCCTAGTGAAGGTGCACGCAGGGAGGGAGCTTTCCACCCCTGCTTCTAAGAAAAATGGCTGGTTCCAGGGCTGGAGCAGAGAAAATACAAGATAAGCTTGAAACATCTTATGTTCATCATCTTATGTTAGGCCAGAAAGTAGGGAAGTGCTCAAAGGAAACCAGTGACAGAGCAAACACACATTAAGTCAGGCTGACATGACTACCATATCAGGGGGCATTTGAGCAGCAAAATAACATGCTTTCCTTCCCTTCTCCCCTCTTCGTTAGTTTTATTTTGTTTTAGTTCTTTATCCACGTTGAAGGAATGAACAAATAAGAAAGCCATCATTTGGGGCCAGGTGAAGTGGCTCATGCCTGTAATCCCAGAACTTTGGGAGGCAGAGGTGGGGGATCACTTGAGGCCAGGAGTTTGAGACCAGCCTGAGCAACATAGTAAGACCCCATCTCTACAAAAATGAAAAAATTAGCCAGGCGTGGGAGCACAGGCCTGTGGCCCCAGCTACTCAGGAGGCTGAGGTGGGAGGACTGCTTGAGGCGAGGTTGCAATGAGCTACGATCACACGGCTGCGCTCCAGCCCGAGTGACAGAGGGAGACCCCCTCTCATAAAAAAGAAACAACAAAACAAAAAAAAGAGTGAAAGAGGAAAGAAGAATTGGACGAAGTGGGGAGATTATCTCACACTTTAAAAGGGTAAAACCACTACTGGGCATTTGGCTGAGAATATAAAATAGAGACAAGATAAAGTATACAGATCACATAACTGATATAATAAACAAATTTATTAAACTCTGTCTTTTCCTTATGTGTTATTAGCATAACTATTATGATAGTTTGACCTGAATTAAAATACAGGGTAGATAGGCATGGCCATGGTGATACAAACAGGCTTATTTTTAGTTGAGAAGAAAGGCAATTCAGCCAGGCGTGGTGGCTCACGCCTGTAATCCCAACACTTTGGGAGGCCGAAGCAGGTGGACTATCTGAGGTCAGGGGTTCAAGACCAGCCTGGCCCCTGGCCAACATAGTGAAACCTCATCTCTACTAAAAATACAAAAATTAGCTGGGCATGGTGGTGCATGGCTGTAATCCCAGCTATTAGGGAGGCTGAGGCACGAGAATCACTTGAACTGGGGAGGTGGAGGTTGCAGTGAGCCGAAATCACAGCACTGCACTCCAGCCTGGGCGACAGAGTGAGACTCTGTCTCAAAAAAAACAAGAAAGGCAACTCAATATTCTGCTGAGACACAATGTTCCATCACATAAAAAGTTAAAGGCTTAGGAATATTATTTTAGCTTTGAGGTATCTGTATTACCACATTTAGACAGAGTTCCTAAATTGGCCAGGCATGGTGGCTCACACCTGTATCCCAGCACGTTGGGAGGCCAAGGCACGTGGATCACTTGAGGCCAGGAGTTCAAGACCAGCTTGGGCAACATGGTGAAACTCCATCTCTACTAAAAATACAAAAATTAGCCAGACGTGGTGGTGCATGCCTATAATCCCAGCTACTGGGGAGGCTGAGGCAGGAGAATCGCTTGAACTCAAGGTTGCAGTGAGCTGAGATTGCACCACTGCACTCCTGCCTGGGCAACAGAGCAAGACACTGCCTCAAAAAAAAAAAAAAAAAAAAAAAAAGCTTTATTTAAAAAATTTTTAGAGTTCCTAAATCGGCCAGGCACGATGGCTCATGCCTGTAATCCCAGCACTTTGGGAGGCCTTGGTGGGAGGATCACTTGAGGTCAGGAGTTCGAGACCAACCTGGCCAACATAAGGAAACCCTGTCTCTACTAAAAATACAAAAATAAGCCAGGCATGGTGGCGCATGCCTGTGATCCCAGCTACTCGGGAAGCTGAGGCAGCAGAATCGCTTAAACGTGGGAGGTGGAGGTTGCAGTGAGCCGAGATCGTGCCACTGTACTCCAGCCTAGGCAACAAAGTGAAACTCTTTCAAAAAAAAAGAGAGAGAGAGAGAGAGAGAGATAAATTGGTGAGGAGGGCATGACCAGCAGTTCAGTAATGGCAGAGAAAAAAACAGACAGGGAAAAGGGCTAAAGTTGGAGAGCTAACCTTACCTCACTCTAAGAGCTGGCTAACCTCACTCTAAGTCTCAGCTCAGGCGTGATCTCAGAGCGTGACCCTGTCTCAAAAAATAACAAAAATAAATAAAATATCAGTGCCTAGTATAGGATGAATATTTGCGTGTGTGTGTGAGACAGGGTCTTGATCCGTCACCCAGGCTGGAGTGCAGTGGCACGATCATGGCTCACTGCAGCCTCAACCTCCCAGCCTCAAGTGATCCTCCTGCCTCTGCCTCCTGCGTATCTGGGACTACAGGTGTGCGCCACCACACTCAACTGATTTTTTGTTTTTGTTTTTGTTTTTTTTTGAGACTGAGTCTGGCTCTGTCGCCCAGGCTGGAGTGCAGTGGCCGGATCTCAGCTCACTGCAAGCTCTGCCTCCCGGGTTTACGCCATTCTCCTGCCTCAGCCTCCCGAGTAGCTGGGACCACAGGCGCCCGCCACCTCGCCCGGCTAGTTTTTTGTATTTTTTAGTAGAGATGGGGTTTCACCGCGTTAGCCAGGATGGTCTCGATCTCCTGACCTTGTGATCCGCCCGTCTCGGCCTCCCAAAGTGCTGGGATTACAGGCTTGAGCCACCGCGCCCGGCCTCCCGGCCTGATTTTTTAATTTTTTTGTAGAGACAGGGTCTCAGAATGTTGGCCTGGGCTGGTCTCAAACTCCTGACCTCAAGCGATCCTCCTGCCTCAGCCTCCCAAAGTACTGGGATTACAAACGTGAACCACCATGCCCAGCAAAATTGATAACTTTTGTGTTTCAAAGGACACCATCAAAAAAGAGAGAACACCTTTTGGGATCCTTGTGCACTGTTGGTGGGAATGAAAAGTGCTATGGCTGCTAGGAAAAAAGAGTATGGCCATTCCTTATATAAATAATAAATACGAAGTAATCATATGATCCAGGAAGTCTGCTTCTGAGCATACCTTAAAAAACCTAAAGCAGCAACTCACATATTTGTTCACCCATGTTCACAGGCATATGATTTACCACAGCCAAAGGTGGAAGCAACCTAAGTGTCCATGAAAGAATAAATAAGGCCGGGGGAGGTGGCTCATGCCTGTAACCCCAGCACTTTGGGGGACCAAGGTGGGCAGATCTCTTGACCCTAGGAGTTTGAGACCAGCCTGGGCAACATGGTGAAACCCCACCTCTGCTAAAAGTACAAAAATTAGCTGGGCATAGTGGCACACGCCTGTAACCCCCGCTACTCGGGAGGCTGAGCCGTGAGGATCGCTTGAGCCCAGGAGGTGGAGTGCAGTGAGCCGAGATCGCGCCATTGCACTCCAGTGAAGCGACAGAGCAAGACTCTGTCTCAAAAATAAATAAATAAATAAATAAATAAATAAATAAATAAATGGATAAATAGATCCAGAAATGTGATATCTACGTACAATAGGATATAATTCGGCATTAAAAAGAAATAAATTGGGGACATGTGCAGTGGCTCATGCTCCCAGCACTTTGAGAAGCCAAAGAGGGCGGATCACCTGAGGTCAGGAGTTCCAGACCAGCCTGGCCAACATGGTGAAACTCCATCTCTACTAAAATACAAAAATTAGCCGGAGTAGTGGCGGGCACCTGTAATTCCAGCTACTCAGAAAGCTGAGGTAGGAGAATCGCTTGAACCTCGGAGGCAGAGGTTGCCGTGGCTGAGCACCACTTCACTCCAGCCTGGGCAACAAGAGCGAAACTCCATCTCCAAAGAAAACAAAAAGTAAATTGGCCAGTGGCAGTGGCTCACACCTGTAATCCCAGCACTTTCAGAGGTTGAGGCAGGAGGATCGCTTGAACCTAGGAGTTCGAGACCAGCCTGGGCAACATAAGGAGACGCACATCTCTACAAAAAATAAAAAAATTAAAACAATTAGCCACGCTTGGTGGTGCGTAACTGTGGTCCCAGATACTTAGGAGGCTCAGGTTGGAGGCTTACTTGAGTCCAGGAGTTGAAGACTGCAGTGAGCAATGATCACGCCACTGCACTTCAGCCTGGGCCACAGAGCAAAAGCCTGTCTTTTAAGAAAAAAAGAAGAGGTAAATTCTAACACATATTACAAGGTGAAGCTCGAGGACATTACACTAAGTGAAATAAACACGTCAGAAAAGGACAAATACTTTATGATGCCATTTACATGAGATACCCCCAGTCAAATTCACGAATTCAGACAGTAGAATGGAGGTTGCAAAAGACCTTGAGGGAAGGGGTGCACGGGGAGTTGTGCAACGAGACAGGTATCAGGGTTGCAAGATGAAAACAATTCTGGAAATTGGCTTCACAATCTGAATGTATTTTAACAGTACTGAAGAGAACACTTAAAATGGATGGGAGGCAAAAAATACATTCGGCTTAAATGCAAACGTCCTGGCAGGAACAAACCGGACTGAAGCCAGGCCAGTTCAACCACGCCCCTTCCTGCTCCCTTGTCACTCAGTGACAAAGAGGCGGGGCCATTGGATCTGTCCAATCAGGACCTCAGCTGAAAAGAAGGGGGGGGGTGGGGTGGCCACGCTGCGCATGCGCAGTGCGGACGTCGCCATTCCTGGCCCATGGCAAGATTGCGTTTCACCTGCTTCTGAAGGCGAAGGTGGCTCTGGCGCATCCTTTGTCGCGCCGTGACCTGCAGCTACTGACAGATCCATAGGGAGGACACCAGGACTTCCCGAACTCTGGGAAATGGTGAGTGTGCGGGGCCAGTGTCCGAGGGGAGGTTTCTGGTTAGAACTGTCTGTGGCCGAGGCCGGGGACCTCCTTGCAGTCAACTCCGGGGTCTGCAGACCCGGGGGCCACCACGGGCGCAGTTAGGTCCTCGGTCTTCTCCGTGGGGGCTGGACCGGCAGCCGGGAGCCCCAGCGTCCTATCCCATCCCCGCGGGGCGACCTCGGCCCCCGGCCGTTGAGCCCCTCTGTGGGCAGCTCCGCACCCGCAGCCCCACATCTCCCCAGATTGTTCGGTGACTGCGGGAGGGTCCTGGGGAGATCCCATCTCGGTCTGTGGGGTTTGTGCGTTTAAGAATCCACTGCTGGAAACCTTACGAAGAATCCACGGGTGCGTTTCCTCACTTGTGATAACCGAAGCCTGGGGAGGTCCTTGCTGCCGGGGTCAGGAGGACAAGAGGAGCTCCCAGAGGTTCCTGTGACTGCTCAAACGCCCCAGCTCTCATCACCAGGGACTGACCCCCCTCTAGTGCTCCCAGCACTCAAGCCTGGGGGTGTTTTTGAACTTCTGAATGTGGGCTTTCTTTTCGAACTGCGAGGACGGGGACTCCTTATCGTAACTGATCAGAAAGTTTGTGTTTCTTGCCTTTGGACTCCTTGATCAAACATTAATTCTAGCCACCCTTCATTCTAGTTTCCTTTCGCTCTGGGTAATTTTGTTCCCTTGCGTGAATGTGTGCGATTTTTAGTTTCTTTGGTTTCTGGATGAAATTTATCGTGAGCTTGTTCAGGTTTTTAAAATTGTCTTGTTCGTGTTTCTTTATCCGAGTGGTTTCTACCCAAGAGATTTATCCTATGTTGCAGTGCCATGATGATGGAAAATCTCTGTATGTCATTTCTTCCATATAAGTGGTAGGCTTTTTTTTGTTTTGTTTTGTTTTTTGAGACGGAGTCCCGCTCTGTCGCCCAGGCTGGAGTGCAGTGGCGCGATCTCGGCTCACTGCAAGCTCCGCCTCCCGGGTTCACGCCATTCTCCTGCCTCAGCCTCCCGAGTAGCTGGGACTACAGGTGCCCGCCACCACGCCCGGCTAATTTTTTGTATTTTTAGTAGAGACAAGATTTCACCCTGTTAGCCAGGATGATCTCGATCTCCTGACCTTGTGATCCGCCCGCCTCAGCCTCCCAAAGTGCTGGGATTACAGGCATGAGCCACTGCACCCGGCTGATTGTGGGCATTTTTTTGATGCTGATATGTCAGTAATCTAGTTTGGGTACCATACCCTGAAAGGTGTAATATATAGTTTTTCAGAATTGGAATACTAATTATTTTTGTATAAAATAATCATCAGTAAGTAATGGTTTTCCTAAGGTGGTTATTTGTAGATCATATCTTTTATCTGTCAGTGTACTTGGGTCAAAAGCTAGTAGTGGCCGGGCGCGGTGGCTCAAGCCTGTAATCCCAGCACTTTGGGAGGCCGAGGCGGGTGGATCACGAGGTCAGGAGATCGAGACCATCCTGGCTAACATGGTGAAACCCGTCTCTACTAAAAATACAAAAAACTAGCCGGGCGTGGTGGCGGGCGCCTGTAGTCCCAGCTACTCGGAGGCTGAGGCAGGAGAATGGCGTGAACCTGGGAGGCGGAGCTTGCAGTGAGCCGAGATCGCGCCACTGCACTCCAGCCTGGGTGACACAGCGCGAGACTCCGTCTCAAAAAAAAAAAAAAAAAAAAAGCTAGTAGTGAGTCTCCTCATCTTAATTCAAGTAGGCTTAATATACATTACCTTGAATCTTCACATCCTGATGGTTTGGATGTATCCAGTTGAGCTATAGCTGCTTTATGATCTGCCAGTGGTTTGTAAATAGTTTTCCTGATTGTATTGGGTTTCTTATGTTATTCCAAGTCTGAGTTAGTAAAGTACTTCGCTTAGTACATTGGGTTTGCAGTCTTTCACCATCAAGTTTCTTAATATAAATAGATTGGTTTTTAAGATGCCTACCTTGTAATCAATATTGTAATTAAACACCTTTTGATATTCTGTGAGGTAATTTATATGAGTCATCATTGATTGTATTTCATTAAGTGTCTGTGAGATAGAGGAGAGTATGGAAGTGGTTGTTGACATGTGGGAGTTAAGTTTGTGTTTAAAATCAAACCCTGCTCTTAAGAAATAAAACTGTGGGCTGGGCACAGTGGGTCACGCCTGTAATCCCAGTACTTTTAGGAGGCCGAGGCGGGCAGATCACCTGAGGTCAGGAGTTCAAGACCACCCTGACCAACATAGCAAATCCGTCTCTACTAAAAATACAAAAAAAAAACATTAGCCGGGCGTGGTGCCGCACACCTGTAATCTCAGCTACTCGGGAGGTTGAGGCAGGAGAATTAGAATTGCTTGAACCCAGGAGGCAGAGGTTGCAATGAGCTGAGATAACATCACTGTACTCCACCCTTGAGACTGTCTCGAAAAAAAAATTAAATAAATAAATAAAGGTAATTTGCATATATTGTAGCCAACTTTGCCATCCAATGTGAATTTAGCATGTGTTGTATTATGTCAAATTCTGAATGGTGCTGTGTCTGTTCATTCAGTTTGATTTGTAAAGCTTGTTGGTCTAGGTACGTGTAGCCATTTTAGTAAATTATATTGAAAAATGGGTGAGGGTAAGGTTTTTTCACCTGTAGGATGATGAAATATAGTTCTAATATATGTTAAGGTGGAAGCATATTAATGTTGGTTGCCCCTTAAAGTACATGTCTCATTGAGTGGTGTTGACTCTGTACATTTTTTTTTGTAAGTTTCTCAGTTGCGGTGTTTAACTGGTACCCTTGAAAACAAATATATTTAAGACAACTCTGTCTACATAATCTTTTGTTGTTTTAGCATGTGTTTCAGAAGTCGTGTGTGTAGGCCAGGCATGGTGGCTCATGCCTATAATCCCAGCACTTTGAGAAACCAAGGTGAGTGAATCACCTGTGTCAGGAGTTCGAGACCAGCCTGGCCAACATGGCGAAACTCCGTCTCTATTGAAAATACAAAAAATTAGCTGGATGTGGTGGCAGGCGCCTGTAATTCCAGCTACTTAGGAGGCTGAGGCAGGAGAATTGCTTCAACCCAGGAGGTGGAGGTTGCAGCCAGCCGAGATTGCATCATTGCACTCTAGCCTGGATGACAGAGCAAGACTCTGTCTCAAAAAAAAAAAAAAAAAAAAAAATTGTGTGTGTAAAGTGATCAGGATCAGTTAAGGTTATTGGGTGGGCCAGGCACAATGGCTCACACCTGTAATCCCAGCACTTTGGGAGGTCGAGGCAGGTGGATCTTGAGGTCAGGAGTTCCAGACCAGCCTGGCTAACATGGTAAAACCCTGTCTCTACTAAAAAATACAAAAATTAGCTGGGTGTGGTGGCAGGTGCCTGTAATCCTAGCTACTCGGGAGGCTGAGGCAGGAGAATCACTTGAACCCAGGAGGCGGAGGTTGCGGCAAGCGGAGATCACGCCACTGTACTCCAGCCTGGGCGACAGAGCAAGACTCTGCCTCGTTGGGGGGATAGAAAGATTATTGGGTGTAATCTGTTTCCAGTCTAATTCTACTAGTGAGGATTTTTTTAGTTCTGTCAAAAAATTGTGGTTCTGTCAAATAAGTTTGACTTTTGGCATGATTATAGCAAGGTTGGGGAAGGCAAAATTTCCCAAAAGTGGAAAGTTAGAGAATCATTTTAGTATGTCTTATCCTCTTCTATTATATATCACAGTCCAATGGGTATCCCAGTGGCATTGGTATTTTTTCCCGTGGAGGTCTGAAAGTTGGGTATATGTAATATGAATGGTTGGTGTGATAGCTGTGTCTGGTGTTGTACCATCTTTTAGATCTGCTTTGTAATCATAATCTTTACTTCCTTCAAGTCTGGGTTGGAACCAGAATTCATACCAAGTATCAACAAATGACTTGTAGGAGTATATATCATATTTATGCTTGTCATGTTAGTTCTTCTAGTATACTTTTGTTGTTGTTGTTGTTGTTGTTGTTTGGTTTTTTTTTTTTTTGAGATGGAGTTTTGCTCTTTCGCAGTCTGGAGTGCAGTGGCTCGATCTCGGCTCACTGCAACCTCACCTTCCAGTTTCAAGCAATTCTCCTGCCTCCTGAGCAGTTGGGATTACAGGTGCCTGCCACCACACCCAGTTAACTTTTGTATTTTTAGTAGAGTTGGGATTTCACCATGTTGGCCAGGCTGGTCTCAAACTCCTGACCTTGTGATCCACCCACTACAGCCTCTCAAAGTGCTGGGATTACAGGCAAGAGCCACCATGCCCGGCCTCAGTATATGGTTTGACTGTGGTACTTGGATTGGTGTTGGGTCTGACAGATGGCTTTTATCTAATGATCTGTTTTGTTTTGTTTTGTTTGTGGTTTTTTTTGAGACGCAGTCTCACTGTGTTGCCCAGGCTGGAGTGCAGTGGCGTGATCTCGGATCACTGCAACCTCCACCTCCTGGGTTCAGGCGATTCTCCTGTCTCAGCCTTCCAAGTAGCTGGGATTATAGGCATGAGCCACCATGCCGGCTAATTTTTGTATTTTTAGTAGAGACGGAGTTTCACCATGATGGCCAGGCTGGGTAATGGTCTGTTTTGATTGGCATGTCTGTTTCTGTGGCATTTTTCTATGTATTATGGGTGCTGTCCATTAGTTTGAGATGTTATTGAATGCTTGATTGTAGCTACATACATTGGCTGAGTTGCATTTATGTGGTCTTCTAAGGGGTATTTGGGAATACATGCCAAGCATCTATAAAAATACATTGATTGGATGTGTGTGTAGAAACTCTTTAGGCATTCGTTTCAAATGGTCTGAGACTACATATTATTAGTCCCTTGATTTTTCTAGCAGTTGTTCAAAAAATAATATATTTTCATCAAGTACATGTTGTAGAGTGTGTTCTGGTAATCCTGTGATTTTAGGTATGAGTTGGTATTGTTGGATATCTATGTATTTGAGGCTCAGGAATTTTTATGGTGGCTTTAGAAGGAGTGGTAGGAACAGAAGTAGTAGTAGTAGTTGTTGTTGTATCTGTTATATCCCTTTTATATTCTAAAATATTTTAGGCTGCATGCATTGCCTCACACTTATAATCCCAGCACTTTGGGAAGTTGAGGCAGGAGGATGGCTTGAGACCAGCAACATAGGGAGACCCCATCGCTACTAAAAAAAAAAAAAAAAAAAATTAACTATTTTAGTCCATTTGTGTCAATCCTATGTTTTATATTAATTATTGGATATGTAATATGTATCTGATTAAACATAACACTGTAACAACTAAGATATAACAGTACTCGATTTGGCCGAATAGGAACAGCTCCAGTCTACAGCTCCCAGCGTGAGCAACACAGAAGATTTCTGTGTTTCCAACTGAGGTGATTTCTGCATTTCCAACTGAGGTACTGGGTTCATCTTACTGGGGTTTGTTAGACAGTGGGTGCCACCCACAGAGCAGGGCGGGGTGTCGCCTCACCCGGGAAGCACAAGGGGTTGGGATATTCCCTTTCCTAGCCAAGGGAAGCCATGACAGACGGTATCTGAAAAATCAGGACTCTCCCACCCTAATACTGCACTTTTCCAACAGTCTTAGCAAATGGCACACCAGGAGATTATATCCCGCACCTGGCTCGGAGGGTCCCATGCCCACAGAGCCTCACTCACTACTAGCACAGAAGTCTGAGATTGAACTGCAAGGTGGCAGCGAGGCTGGGGGAGGGGCGTCCACCATTGCTGAGGCTTGAGTAAGTAAACAAAGCGGCTGGGAAGCTGGAACTGGTTGGAGCCCACTGCAGCTCAAGGAGGCCTGCCTGCCTCTGTAGACTCCACCTCTGGGGGCAGGGCATAGCCGAACAAAAGGCAGCAGAAACTTCCCTGTCTGACAGCTTTGAAGAGAGTAGTGGTTCTCTCAACACAGAGTTTGAGATCTGAGAATGGACAGAGTGCCTCCTCAAGTGGGTCCCGGACCCCCAAGTAGCCTAACTGGGAGAGACCTCCCAGTAGGGGCTGACTGACACCTCATACAGCCAGGTGTCCCTCTGAGATGAAGCTTCCAGAGGAAGGATCAGGCAACAACATTTGCCATTCTTCAATATTTGCTGTTCTGCAGCCTCTGCTGGTGATAGGCAGGCAAACCGGGTCTCCAACAGACCTGCAGCTGAGCATCCTCCAACAGACCTGCAGCAAACTCCAACAGACCTGCAGCTGAGGATCCTGACTGTTAGAAGGAAAACTAACAAACAGAAAGGACATCCACACCAAAACCACATCTGTATGGCACCATCATCAAAGACCAAAGGTAGATAAAACCACGAAGATGGGGAGAAACTAGAGCAGAAAAGCTGAAAATTCTAAAAATCAGAGCACCTCTTCTTCTCAAAAGGAACGCAGCTCCTCGCCAGCAACGGAACAAAGCTGGACGGAGAATGACTTTGACGAGTTGAGAGAAGAAGGCTTCAGACGATCAGTAATAACAGACTTCTCTGAGATAAAGGAGGATGTTCAAACCCATCGCAAGGAAGCTAAAAACCTTGAAAAAAGATTAGACAAATGGCTAACTAGAATAAACAGTGTAGAGAAGACCTTAAATGACCTGATGGAGCTGAAAACCATGGCATGAGAACCACGTGATGCATGCACAAGCTTCAGTAGCTGATTTGATCAAGTGGAAGAAAGCATATCAGTGATTGAAGATCAAATGAATGAAATGAAGTGAGAAGAGAAGTTTAGAGAAAAAAGAGTAAAAAGAAATGAACAAAGCCTCCAAGAAATATGGGACTATGTGAAAAGACCAAATCTACATCTGATTGGTGTACCTGAAAGTGACAGGGAGAATGGAACCAAGTTGGAAAATACTCTTCAGGATATTATCCAGGAGAACTTCCCCAACCTAGCAAAGCAGGTCAACATTCAAATTCAGGAAATACAGAGAACACCACAAAGATACTCCTCAAGAAGAGCAACCTCAAGACACATAACTGTCAGATTCACCAAAGTTAAAATGAAGGAAAAAATGTTAAGGGCAGCCAGGGAGAAATGTCAGGTTACCCACAAAGGGAAGCCCACAGACTAACAGTGCAGATCTCTTGGCAGAAACCTCCTAGCCAGAAGAGAATGGGGCCGACATTCTTTAAAAAAGAATTTTCTTTTTTTTTTGAGATGGAGCGCCCCGCTTCGTCACCAGGTTGGAGTGCAGGGCTTGATCTCTGCTCACTGCAGCCCGGCCCCGGGTTCACACTTATTTTCCTGCCTCAGCCTCCCGAGTAGCTGGGACTACAGGCGCCCACCACTGCCTCGGGCTAGTTTTTGTATTTTTAAGTAGAGACGGGTTTCACCATGTTAGCCAGGATGGTCTCGGGATCTCCTGACCTTCGTGGATCCAGCCTGCCTCTGCCTCCTCCCAGTGCTGGGATTACAGGTTTGAGCCACTCACGCCAAAAAAGAATTTTCAACCCAGAATTTCATCCAGCCAAACTGAGCTTCATATGAAGGAGAAATAAAACTTTACAGACAAACAAATGCTGAGAGATTTTATCACCACCAGTTGCCTTACAAGCATTCTGAAGAAGCACTAAACATGGAAAGGAACAAACGGTACCAGTCACTGCAAACACATGCCAAATTGTAAAGACCGTTGATGCTAGGAAGAAACTGCATCAACTAACGAGCAAAATAACCAGCTAACATCATAATGACAGGGTCAAATTCACACATAACAATATTAACCTTAAATGTAAATGGGCTAATTGCTGCAATTAAAAGACAGACTGGCAAATTGGATAAAGAGTCAAGACCCATCAGTGTGCTGTATTCAGGAGACCCATCTCACGTGCAGAGACACACATAGACTCAAAATAAAGGGATGGAGGAAGATCTGCCAAGCAAATGGAAAGCAAACAAAAGCAGGGGTTACAATCCTAGTCTCTGATAAAACAGACTTTAAACTAACAAGATCAAAAGAGACAAAGAAGGCCATTATATAATGGTAAAAGGATCAATTCAACAAGAAGAGTTAACTATCCTAAGTATATATGCACCCAATATAGGAACACCCAGATTCATAAAGCAAGCCCTTAGAGACCTACAAAGAGACTTAGACTCCCAGACAATAATAATAGGAGACTTGCTGTCAGCATTAGACAGATCAACAGAACCAGAAAGTTAAGAAGAGGATATCAGGAATTGAACTCAGCTCTGCAAGCAGACCCTAATGAGCATCCTTTCACAAGAACTCTCCACTCCAAATCAACAGAATAGACGTTTCTTCTTAGCACCACATCACACTTATTCCCAAAATTGATACATAGTTGGAAGTAAAGCACTCCTCAGCAAATGTAAAGAACAAAATTATAACAAACTGTCTCTCAGACCACAGTGCAATCAAACTAGAAGTCAGAGTTAAGAAACTCACTCCAAGCAGCTCAACTACATGGAAACTGAACAACCTGCTCTGAGCGACTATGCGATTTTATAATGAAATGAAGGCAGAAATAAAGATGTTCTTTAGAGCCAATGAGGAACAAAAGACACAACATACAGAATCTCTGGGACACATTTAAAAGCACTGTGTGAAATTTTTTTTGAGGCAGTGCGCTATCCCAAGCTGGAGTGCAGTGGCGTGATCTCAGCTCACTGCAAGCTCCGCCTCCCGAGTTCCGCAGCCATTCTCCGCCTCAGCCTCCCAAGTAGCTGGGGGCCACAGAAGCCGCCACCCGCAGCCGGCCCCAGTTTTTTGTATTTTTAGTAGAGGCGGGGTTTCACCATGTTATGGGATAGTCTCGATCTCTGACCTAGTGATCCACCGCCTCGGCCTCCCAAAGTGCTGGGATTACAGGCTTGAGCCACGTGCCCGGCCAGCTGATTTTTTTTTTTTTTTTTTGGGGGCGGTCACCATCTGCCACCAGGCTGGAGTGCAGTGGCCAGATCTCAGCTCACTGCCAAGCTCCAGCCTCCCGGGTTCATGCCATTCTCCTGCCTCAGCCTCCCGAGTAGCTGGGACTGGCCCGTCACCTAAGCCCATTAATTTTTTGTATTTTTTAGTAGAGACGGGGTTTCACCGTGTTAGCCAGGATGGTCTCAATCGATGGTCTCGATCTCCGTCTCAGAAAAAAAAAAAAAGGATGAGTTCATGTCCTTTTTAGTGACATGGATGAAGCTGAGCTCATTCTGAGCAAACTATCGCAAGGACAAAAAACCAGACTCCACATGTTCTCACTCATAGTTGGGAAATGAACAATGAGAACACTTGGACATAGGGTGGGAAACATCACACACCAGGGCCTGTCATGGGGGTGGAGGGAGGCGGCAGGGATAGCATTAGGAAATATACCTAATGTAAATGATGAATTAACGGGTGCAGCACACCAACATGATACATGTATACATATGTAACAAACCTGCACGTTGTGCACATGTACCCTAGAACTTAAAGTATAATAAAAAAAAGATAATAACAGTGCTCAATGGGTAAGTTTCATCCTAAACTCTTCCTTAAGCAGCATAGTAGAGAGCTGTTACTAGCAGCAGTATGTATCAAGAGAAATATGTGTTTTCTCCTCTCTCATTAAGCAGTTAAGCAATACAACTTATATAACAGGTTAGTAGCCAAGCCAGACCACCGTAGCCCTTGGAGTCTGCAGGTTCACCTAAGCCTCCGATGGTTCCTAATGCTGCATTTAGTTCACAAATTTAAGGAATAGAAACCTGGCTGTGGCACCTAGGTTCTACCAGGTCTGGTCTGACATCCATTCTGAGCCTGATCGGCCAGTCTGCTTCAACTAAGTTAATCAAGTAAATCTGATGCAATGGTTCCACAGTCTCTAGGTGGCAAAGACAAGTCTCAAGATGAAAAGGAAGGTGAATTAGGTGAGACATAGGAGAACTTAGAGAGGCTAACGGTGATCTTGGAGAAACTAAGTCTCCATGCTGAGAGTGCACTGTTGCTGTCAGTCTGCAAACTATTAATCAGATACTGTGGTTGGCAAGCAGATGGTGCAATTTGTCGTTTGTCTGCAGTGATGTGTATGCTTTGTGTTACCCTGGTTTATCTGGTTGGAATTTAAGTAATAATAAGATAGTAAAGTCACTCTGATGACTAGTAGAGGTGAATGAGAAAGGCAGTAAGACCAGCCGAGAAGCTACACAAATTTGTAGCCAGGTTGTTGTTCTTTTTTTTTTTTTTTTGAGATTGAGTCTTGCTCTGTTGCCTAGGCTGGAGTGCAAGGGCTCACTGCAGCCTCTGCTCATTGCAGCCTCCGCCTCCTGGGTTCAAGCGATTCTCCTGCCTCAGCCTCCCTGATAGCTGGGATTACAGGTGCCTGCCACCATACCCGGCTAATTTTTGTATTTTTCAGTAGAGACAGGGTTTCCTGCCATGTTGGTCAGGCGGTCTTGAACTCCTGACCTCAGGTGATCACCACCTCCCGGCCTCCCAAAGTGCTAGGATGACAGGCATGAGCCACTGCCCAGCCAGGTTGTTGTTCTTTTTTTTTTTTTGTGAGGGGGCGGGTCGGCTGTCGCCCAGGCTGGGTGCAGTGGCCAGATCTCAGCTCACTGCAAGCTCCGCCTCCCGAGGTTCACGCCATTCTCGGCCTCAGCCTCCTGAGTGAGGACTACAGATGCCACCTCGCCCGATATTTTTGTGTTTCTTAGTAGAGGCCGGGGTTTCACCGTGTTAGCCAGGATGGTCTCGATCTCTGACCTGCATTGATCCATTATCTAGGCCTCCCAAAGTGCTGGGATTACAGGAAAACTGAGTACAGCTGACCAGGTTGTTGTTCTTAAGCAAGTAAACTTGTTATTCCAGTGGTGGCTACAGGTGATGTTGAAGTTAAAAATACTAGGTAAGTGGCAAGTAAAACTGGATTGAAGTGCACCTTCAATTATTCTCACGGAAATACTGATGCAATCAGTGACTTGAAGAAAACAGTGTAGTGCCACTGTTGTAGAAGGTGTAAGAAATCTAGGTCTAGTGAAAATTTGGAGAAAAGTTGGAGATTTTGCATAATTCTAAGTCTCCTCTTTTTCCTGTAGTCAATAAGTATATCTCAGTCCATGGGCCAGGATGTCCTGCTGGGAGAAAGTGTTGTCATTTAGTCAAATGCTCACCTTGTAAGGTATAATCTTTGTATCATTGTCTTCCTTATCCTTTGTGACTGTTAAGGTTGGTTGATTAAAGTAAGAGTAGAAGGGCCGGGTGCGGTGGCTCATGCCTATAATCCCAGCCCTTTGGGAGGTCAAGGTGGGCAGATCACTTGAGGCCAGGAGTTTGACACTCACCTGGCCAACATGGCAAAACCCCATCTCTACTGAAAATACAAAAAAATAACTGGGCATGGTGGTGCGTACCTGTAATCTCAGCTACTCAGAGGCTGAGGCAGGAGAATCGCTTGAACCCAGGAGGTGGAGGTTGCAGTGAGCTGAGATCCTGCCACTGCAGTCCAGCCTGGGCAACAGAGTGTGACAATGTCTCAAAAAAAGAAAAAAAAAAAGAGTCTGACTTAATTCATATACATTTTTATAACAAAGATGTTGTTTGTTCCTCCTGTAACTTCTTTCAAGGTTTTTCTTTGTCTTTTAATTTTCTCTTTGAATATGATACACCCAGGTGTGGATTTGGGGGTATTTCTGTTGCTTGGCATTCCTGGATATGTCCTTTCATGTATATCGTTAATTTTGGGAAATTATCAGTCGTTATTGCTTCAATTATTTCTTCTGTTTCTTTCTCTTTCTTCTTTAGTTAGTACTGTTATGTGTATGTTCCACTTTTTGTAATTTTCTGACAGTTTTTGGATCTTCTGATGTCTTTTTTCTCCTTTTCAGTTTGGCGGGTTATACTGACAGTTCTTCAAGATCACTGATCATCTCTTCAGACATTTCCACTGTATTGATGAACCTCTAAGGTTGTTCTTCATTTATGTTGTGGTGTATTTTATGTCCTTCGTTACCTTTTGATTCTTCGTTAGAATTTCTGTGTCTCTGCTTAAATTGTCTATTTTTTCTTTCATATTGTTCAACATTTCCTTGAGAACCCTTAGTATATTAATCATATTTGGTTTAAATTTCTTATCTGACAATTCCAACATCTCTTCTATACCTAATCTGGTTCTGGCGCTTGACCTCTGTCTTCTAATTCTGTTCTTAAAACCTTTTCATATTTCGTATATTTTTTGTTGAAAACTGGACAAGATGTACTGGGAAAAAGAAACTGAGGTAAATAGGCCTTGAGTGTGAGTTCTAGGTTTATCCTACTGGGTTTTGTCTCCGTTTACTGTTTTCAGTAGCTGTAGATGTCAGAGGTTAAAATTTCCTTTGGTGTCCTTGCTTTTCTCTCTCCTGTCATCTTTGGGGTTCTCTAGACACTTGCTAAATAAAGTCTGAAACATGAGGAAGGAAACTCCAATATTCTTTCATTGCAGCCACCTGTTTTTAAACAGAAACCCTAATGACAATACTGGTAAGCTGTAGGTGGAAGGGAAACATGTTATAGTCCTATGATTTGATCTCAGTCTTTTGGTGAGCCTGTGCCCCTGAGCTGCAATGTTTTGTGATATGATATGATTAGTCCTTGTATGTGATTCCTAGCACAGAGCTCCTAAATCCCTTGAATTTCACAAGTGAGAAGGGTGAAAGGATCCTCCTTATTTGCAAAGTAGCACTCTTAGGAGATCCTAGATGACTTTAGGATTAGGATTGGTGACCAGAAAGACCCACCCTTGAACTTTCAGCCCTAGCCCCCAGCCTCACAAAAGAGGAGCTGGAGATTGAATTAATCATTAGTGTAAAATGATTTAATAAATCATATCTATCTGATGGGACCTTCATAAATATTGGGGCTCTGAGAACTTCCATGTTGGTGAACATATTGAGGTGCCGTGAGGATGGCACACCCAGGGAATGCATGGAAACTTCCCACCTCCTCCCCATACCGACCAATGGGCCTCTTCCACTTGGCTGTTCGTGAGTTGTATGTTTTGTAATTAAACCGGTGATGCTAAGGAAGTCACTCTCCTGACTTCTGAGGGAGGCCCTAGTGAATTATTGAACTATAAAGGGTGTTGTGAGAACTCCAGATTTGTAGTTGGCATATAGAAGCATGGGTGGCCTGGGCACCCCATTGTGTGACTTGCATCTGACATGGGGGCAGTCTTGTGGGACTGAGTCCTTAACCTGTGGAGTCTGACTAATTCTGGGTACTTAAAATTGAATTGTATTTTAGGGCACAGTCCATGTCAGAGAGTTGGAGAATGGTGTTGGAAAAGACACTTTGTATTGGTGTTGGGAAGACAAAAAACGGTTCACTTTCACATATGCTTCTGTGTCCCTGCTCCCAGGTCACATAGGCTTTGGCAAAATCCTATTAGGTTAGGCTTTTGTTGAAATGGATTTTTTTGAGAACAGGCCTTCTTAAGAAGAACATGATGTTCTGGGAATATTATAAAATTGTTACTTTTCCTATTTGTCTCTCAAATTTTAGAGAGAAAATTTTGCCTTATGACCCTCAATTCTTTAATGGATCTAAGAAGAGTAATTGATGTGATGTTTGTTTATTTTTTACTTGCGTGGCTGGGAATGACAATTTCTACGTTCCTTACTTGTAAGACCAGAAATTGGAAGTCTCTGACTTCATTTTTTTGTGATGTTTGATGGATGATCACTTTAAAATCTCATTCTTGCCAGGCATGGGGGCTCATGCCTATAATCCCAGCACTTTGGGAAGTGGAGGCAGGCAGATCGCTTGAGCCCAGGAGTTGAAGACCAACCTGGCCAACATTGTGAAACCCTGTCTCTACTAAAAACACAAAAATTAGACAGGTGTGGTGGTGCACACCTGTAATCCCAGCTACTCAGGAGGCTGAGGCACAAGAATCGCTTGAACCCAGGAGGCGAAGGTTGCAGTGAGCCGAGATCACGCTACAGCACTCCAACCTGGGCAGCAGTGAAACTCGGTCTCAAAAAAAAATGAAATAAAATAAAATCTCATTCCTCCTTTTCCACTATATACCCCACATCCAGATACGATAGGAAGAAAGCCTGGGTCACCCTCATTTGGTGCTGGTGAGACATCCAATCCACATTAGCCCCTGCCTGTATGCATGAACTCCCACACTAGCCCACTCCCTAACCTCAGTGAAAACCCCAAGCCAGCCTAACTGCTCTTCCCAAGGTCTCAAGTATACATGTAATAAACCTTCTCCTGGTGTAGGGATTTTGTAGAGGTCTAAGTTGCCATATGTTCCTCCTCAGGCCTGAGCTCTAACTTCCCAGTAACCTCCTAGATCCATGAAATATGAGAGAGACAAAAGGAAGAACTGAGCCTGTGATAAATATTACACAAACAAGTTGAAATTAATACTTCTGCAAAGGAATATTTTCATTCAGCCAGCTGGATTTGAGTAGTCATAGTGGAACAGGAATTAAAAGAAATTTTAAAGACGTGTAAGCAAAAACTCAGTTGTATGTAAGAAAAACCAGTTCCCCCTGAGGAAGAGAAAGAGCTGAAGTCCTTTAAAAATTGACTGCCTGTTTTTCTGTGGCTAGTGAGCCTTATCTCTCCCTTTCCCAGGCATTGTGAAGACTCTGTTTCTCTAGCTGTGCAGCTGCAAGGTCACTAAACAGATAATCTCAAGTCGTAAAACATGTTGTTCCTTGAAAAGTAAGAAATAATGTAATGCATGTCTTAATTGAATAACTGTCTTTGTTTCTCACTTCTGTCCCCCTGCACAAATCTCCCCCCACCCCACGAAACACTGAAAAGGTAGCTTGACTCTTTGTTCGAGGCTCAGTCCTTTAGATGTTAATCCAACTGGGTCAGTGCACATAAGTAATTAAATAATTCCTCCTCAACGTGTCAATCTCTCTGATTCCTTAATAATCCCACTGCAGTAGTGGCCCGGAGTCCTTCAGGACTTGGCCAGCAGCTCCTCATGACAATTTAGCTTTCCACAGGCCTCCTGGCCTCTCGTTTGTTGATGGGAATAAAAGAAAAGTCTACCGTTCTTGAAGGTGTATTTATTTATTAAAACCTTATCCAGATTGATTCCATGTTTAATGAAATGCTGAGTAAGATGCTTCATAAGGTAGGAAATGAGTTTCTCACAAGGAATTAGAGGTCTTAAAATTTGTTTCATTTGTATAGCATTTCTCTTACTTTTCCAATGTGAGCTTGAGTCCACCTTTAGAGAACAATAAAGTTCCAAATAATCACAGTAAAAATATAGAAGTAATTGATCAGGCACAGTGGCTCACGCCTGTAATCCTAGCACTTTGGGAGGCCGGGGGGTGGGGCAAATTGCCTGTGCTCAGGAGTTCGAGACCAGCCTGGCCAACATGGCAAAACCCTGTCTCTACTAAAAATACAAAAAATTAGCTGGGTGTAGTGGCACACACCTGTAGTCCCTGCTACTCAGGAGGCTGAGGCACAAGAATCATTTGACCTCCAGAGGCAGAGGTTGCAGTGAGCCAAGATCAGACCACTGAACTCCAGCCTGGGCAATAAAGCAAGACTGTTTCAAAAAAAGAAAAAGAAAAAAGAAAAAAATAGAAGTAATTTCTGTGTGTTCATGATCGCATGAATTTTATGAGGAAGTCAGTGTGGACAGTTGTAGTTCTGACAGCCGAGTCATACACCAAATGTTTGGAGAACACAGAATTGTATGGGAACTTCTTATAAATCGAGTATAGATCCCCAGTACCACCAGTCTTACCCATCCTCCTGTAAACATATGTGGAATGTTTCAGAACTCAGTCTCCTTTGAGGATGTGGCTGTGAACTTCACCCTGGAGGAGTGGGCTTTGCTGGATTCTTCACAGAAAAAGCTCTACGAAGATGTGATGCAGGAGACCTTCAAAAACCTGGTCTGTCTAGGTAAGGATATCAACATTTCTCTCCTCAGTTAAATATAGAACACAGAACAAGTGTTTCTTGCTTGACAGCTGTGTTCCAAGATTTGAAATGTGGAAAGGGAATCTTTCGGTGATTGAATCAGACAGAGTCACAGCTAATCATGAAACTAGACTGTAATGATTTTCTGTAATTTGTAATAATTTATAATGGTGTTTCTGGGTGTGCATTTTAGGAAAAAAGTGGGAAGACCAGGACATTGAAGATGACCACAGAAACCAGGGGAGAAATCGAAGGTGAGTTGCATCCACAGAAGAATAGCGGCCCGTGGGGGAATTTCAGAAGAAAGCAGGCAAAACAATTAAGCACAGCTTCAAATTTAGTTATTCCTAGAAAACTTTCACTGAAAATGTTTTCTTGAAAACATCATAGATGTTCAGGATGTGAAAAATAAATCACGTTGTAATAGCATTTAGAAAATCCTTCTATAAATATGATTCTTTTGGCCAGGCACAGTAGTTCATGCAGGTAATCCCAGCGGTTTGGGAGGCTGAGGTAGGAGGATCACTTGAGGCCAGGAATTCAAGACCAGCCTGGATAACATAACGACCTCATCTGGAAAAAAAAAAAAAAAAAAAAAAGGCTGGGCGTGGTGGCTCACACCTGTATTCCCAGCACTTTGGGAGGCCAAGGGGGCGGATTACGAGGTCAGGAGATTGAGACCATCCTGACTAACAGTGAAACCCCATCTCTACTAAAAATACAAAAAAAAAAAAAATTAGCCAGGCATGGTGGCAGGCGCCTGTAGTCCCAGCTACTCAGGAGGCTGAGGTAGAGAATGGCGTGAACCTGGGAGGCGGAGATTGCAGTAAGCCGAGATCGCGCCACTGCACTCCAGCCTGGGCGACAGAGCGAGACTCCATCTCAAAAAAAAAAAAAAAAAAAGGCCTGGCACGGTGGCTCATACCTGTAATCCTAGCACTTTGGGAGGCCAAGGCGGGCGGATTACCTGAGGTCAGGAGTTCAAGACCAGCCTGGCCAACATGGCAAAACCCCATCTCCACTAAAAATACAAAAATTAGCCGGCCGTGGTAGTGTGCTCCTATAATCCCAGCTACTCAGGAGGCTGAGGCAGGAAAATCGCTGGAACCCGGGAGGCAGAGGCTGCAGTGAGCCTAGATCACACCACTGCGCTCCAGCCTGAGTGACAGAGCAAGACTCTGTCTCAAAAAAAAAAAAAAGAAAGAAAAAAAAGCATTAGCCAGGCATGCTGGCACGCATCTATAGCGCATCTATAGTCCCAGCTGCTCAGGAGGCTGAGATGGGAGGATTGGTTGAGCCCAGGAATTCAAGGCTTCAGTGAGCTGTGATCGTGCCACTGCACTCCAGCCTAGGTGAGAGAATGAGACTCCATCTCTTATTTAAACAAAACAAACAAAAAAATTGACTGTTTTGATCATAACTATGGTTGAGTCTTCTTCTAGAGCATTGAATATATTAACTTTCAAACAATTCAGACAGTGCAGATATCCTACACTTCCTCCGAAAATGGTTAAAATGTAATTCTCATACCTACTAATAAATACAAAATAATTTAAAAGCCACTAATAATGTACTGCTCATTTTTTACAGAGGTCATATGGTTGAGAGACTCTGTGAAAGTAGAAAAGGTAGCAAATGTGGAGAAACCACAAGCCAGATGCCAAATGTTAATATCAACAAGGAAACTTCTACTGGAGCAAAACCACATGAATGCAGCTTTTGTGGGAAAGACTTCATGCATCATTCATCCCTTAATAGGCACATGAGATCTCACATTGGACAGAAACCAAATGAGTATCAGGAATATGAAAAGCAACCATGTAAACGTAAAGCGGTTGGGAAAACCTTCAGTTATCGCCACTGTGTTCGCAAACATGAAAGAACTCACACTGGAGGGAAGCCCTATGAATGTAAACAATGTGGGAAAGCCTTTATATATTACCAGCCTTTTCAAAGACATGAAAGGATTCATGCTGGAGAGAAACCCTATGAATGTAAGCAATGTGGAAAAACCTTTATATATTACCAGTCTTTTCAAAAACATGCTCACACTGGAAAGAAACCCTATGAATGTAAACAGTGTGGGAAAGCCTTTATATGTTACCAATCTTTTCAAAGACATGAAAGGACTCACACTGGAGAGAAACCCTATGAATGTAAGCAATGTGGTAAGGCCTTCAGTTGTCCCACATACTTTCGAACTCATGAAAGAACCCAT
This sequence comes from Papio anubis, assembly GCF_008728515.1. Lineage (NCBI taxonomy): Eukaryota > Metazoa > Chordata > Mammalia > Primates > Cercopithecidae > Papio > Papio anubis. Next base: position 32,329,815 of record NC_044995.1, read on the forward strand.
ACTGGAGAAAAACCCTACAAGTGTAAAGAATGTGGTAAAGCTTTCAGTTTTCTCAGTTCTTTTCGAAGGCATAAAAGGACTCACAGTGGAGAGAAACCCTATGAATGTAAAGAATGTGGAAAAGCCTTCTTTTATTCTGCAAGCTTTCAAGCACATGTAATAACACACACTGGGGCTCGACCTTATAAATGTAAAGAATGTGGGAAAGCCTTCAACTCTTCTAATTCCTGTCGAGTGCATGAAAGAACTCATATTGGAGAAAAACCATATGAATGTAAACGGTGTGGCAAATCATTCAGTTGGTCCATTTCTCTTCGAATGCATGAAAGAACTCATACTGGAGAGAAACCCTATGAATGTAAACAGTGTCATAAAACCTTCAGTTTTTCAAGCTCCCTTCGAGAACACGAAACAACTCACACTGGAGAGAAACCCTATGAATGTAAACAATGTGGGAAAGCCTTCCGTTTTTCAAGTTCCCTTCAAAGACATGAAAGGACTCACAGTGCAGAAAAACCCTATGAATGTAAACAGTGTGGGAAAGCCTTCAGGTGTTCAAGTTATTTTCGAATTCATGAAAGGTCGCACACTGGAGAGAAACCCTATGAATGTAAACAGTGTGGAAAAGTTTTCATTCGTTCCAGTTCCTTTCGACTGCATGAAAGGACACACACTGGAGAGAAACCCTATGAATGTAAACTATGTGGGAAAGCCTTCAGTTTTTCAAGTTCCCTTCGAGAACATGAAAAAATTCACACTGGGAATAAACCGTTTGAATGTAAGCGGTGTGGTAAGGCCTTCCTTCGTTCCAGTCAAATTCGATTGCATGAAAGGACTCACACTGGAGAGAAACCGTATCAGTGTAAACAATGTGGAAAAGCCTTCATTTCTTCCAGTAAATTTCGAATGCATGAGAGAACTCACACAGGAGAGAAACCCTATCGATGTAAACAATGTGGGAAAGCCTTCAGATTTTCAAGTTCTGTTCGAATTCATGAAAGGTCTCACACTGGAGAGAAACCTTATGAATGCAAACAATGTGGAAAAGCCTTCATTTCTTCCAGTCACTTTCGACTGCATGAAAGGACTCATATGGGAGAGAAAGCCTAAGAATATAAGCAACATTCTGAAGCCTTCAGTTTTTCCAGCTCCTTCTGAATACACGAAAGAGTTCATACTGGACAAAAGCTGTGTGAATACAAACATTGTTTTAAAGCCCTGGATTGTTCCAGTTTCTTTTGAACACATGAAAGAATTCCCACTGGTGAGAAACCATATGAATGTAAACATTGTGATTAATCCTTCAGTTGACCTAATTCATTTCTTTTTTTTTTTTTTTTTTTTGAGACGGAGTCTCGCTCTGTCACCCAGGCTGGAGTGCAGTGGCCGGATCTCAGCTCACTGCAAGCTCCGCCTCCCGGGTTCACACCATTCTCCTGCCTCAGCCTCCCGAGTAGCTGGGACTACAGGCGCCCGCCACCTTGCCCGGCTAGTTTTTTGTATTTTTTTAGTAGAGCCGGGGTTTCACCGTGTTAGCCAGGATGGTCTCAGTCGCCGACTTCCGTGATCCGCCCATCTCGGCCTCCCAAAGTCTCCCTAATGAGCCATTCTGGCGTGACTTCCCTGCGACCTAATTCATTTCAGAACCATGGGACTCCTGCAGTGAAATCTGTTTTTTTTTTTTTTTTAAAAAAGCCAGCTTGAGCCCATGCCTGTAGTCCCAGCACGTTGGGAGGCCAAGACAGGCAGATCATTTGAGGTCAGAAGTTTGAGACCAGCTTGGTCAACATGGTGAAACCCCATGTCTACTAAAAATTACAAAAAAATTAGCCAGGCATGGTAGCGCGTACCTCTGATCCCAGGTGCTCAGGAGGCTAAGGCAGGAGAAATTGCTTGAACATGGAGGCAGAAGTTGCAGGAGCTGAGATCATGCCACTGCACCCCAGCTTGGGCAACAGGATGAGACACTGTCTCAGGAAAAAAAAAAGTGGGAAAATCTTCAACTGTCCTCTGGAGTGTGAATATATGAAAAGACTCAGAGTAGGGTAAAAGTCTATAAATGTAAGAAATTTGGGAAAGCCTTCACACAGCCTTTAGAGCACACATGAGAATGTATACTGGAGAGAAACCCTATATATATTAAGAATGTGGGAAATTCTTCATCCTAGTTCTTTTGTTGTTGTTGATGATACAAAAATATTTTCATTTAATGATTGTCAGGTTATATTTAATGAGAAAGAAAGTATCATCTAAACAGCCCAGTAATAAAATTTTATTCTTATAAATTATTTTATTTTTCTTTAAAATTGGAACATATTCTTATTATGCTTTCCAAAGGACATATTGATTTAGATGTGACTCATTTCTTCAGTGGATTCTACAGAAGAAATCATATGAGAGCTAATTTCCAATTCAGCAACAGCATTTTTTACTTCTGCAGTTATTTTTTTCTATCCAATCTGTCTGAGTCTCTTGGTTGAGTAGTTCATGCTGCTATTTGAAGTCCCTGGGTGTGAGGTAGGGATCCTTAAGTTTTCTCTCATAATATGTCCTCTGTTGAGACCTACACTGTTAAGATTTTCAACACAAGATAACTCTTGGACTGGCCTTGTAAAAATGGAGAGTCAACATTTGACCCACTTTGTCTGTAGAAGCTTGGTGCAGACTTCTGCTAATATCTCATTTGTTCTGTAGATGGACTTCTAATTTTTGTCTCTCTTGTCTTGCTCTTTCTTCAGTCTTCCATTTAAACTTCTCTACATATTCTATATCATGTTCATTTCTATATGACTTTTCAGATTTACTACTTCTGTTACAGTCTTGCCAATGCACCACAGTATAGCAGTTTTTTGTTTTCTGAGGTAGTATGTGGAGTTCTTTGTCTTACTTACAAGAATATTAAGGAATGCAGACACAAAGGAGATTAGACAAAAGTTAATAAGCAAGAAAGCTCTCATGGCAGAGTGGGCCAAATGGATTGCCCACTATGGGGGAGGCTGGATTGGGATTTTATGGAAGAAATGTGCTGACTAGTCTGAAGGCTGTCTTGGCAAAGCATGATTCAGCCTGGCCCAGGACCTTGGCCTGGGATCAATCAGAGGCTGAAGTGATGATTCATAGAGGCTAAAGAATGTCTAAAAAAAGAAAGTGCCAACCAGAACCAACCAGAGCCCACCAGGTATATGCCCATAAAAGGAGTACAGGCTATTTCCTGGAAGCCCACTAGTTATACAAAGGATGAAGGCATTTGTATGTTGGGCCTTGTTCCTTTCTTTAAGTGAGCTAAGGAGTTTGTACGAACACATCTGAGTGGGCTAAAAGAAGTTCTATCCTAATGCAGCTGTGGAGGCGCCCTCTAGAGCCACGACTCCTGTGCTAATTATTATTATTTTTTAATCCAATCAGAGAACTTGTGATATGTGGGAAGAAGGCACTAACCAGTGGGTCAGGGGCTCTCCAAAATCCCTTCTCTTGCTGTTTACCTAAGGCGAGCTAGCTAACTCCTCTCACTTCTTGTTCTAACACCTTTTTATTCTTCTCAAATTCTTTACATTTCTGATGTATCGTTTTTGTAGTTAATAGTTCCTGTTGAAGAACTTGATTGTTTTCAGCCAGATATAGACATTTTGAAGATGCACCTTCCAGTTCTGCTGTAAGATTATCAATCTTATATCTTTTTAATCTGAATATTCATTTCAAGTTGACTGGTTTTTAAATATCCGTGGAAACTAAACTCTTCAGTTTCATATTCATTTAACTTCTTTTCTGTCATTGCTAAGGTTTCTCATGCATCCTAGTTCATTTTGAGACCATGAAACCACGCATTTAAGAGCAGCTTCTTGATTGTAAACGATATGGAAATGTCTTCAATTACATATGCAACCCTTTCCACCACCTTAGAACGAATTGAAGGACTGAGGAGGGAGGACTTGAGTCCCAACAGGCTAACTCTTGAACAATCTGGGGTAAACACTCCCAATATGGCTTCGCATATGTGACTGCACCACGGGAGTAGAGGGCTCCCACAATCTGCCTTTAACCTTTCATCAATGTCCTTGGTTCAGATCTTTGGGGATGCTGTGGTTCTGAAAACAAAGGTGCATCCCACAGTTCTCCAATGGGATCTGCCTGCGGACACCCTAATTCATGGTTGTCAGCATCATGTTATTCCAAGGCTGTCAGGAGGTCATGTCCAGCTCCGTTTCCCATCCAAACCCACACTGTAGATTCTTGCTGGTCAATGTGTTTAAAAGTTCACACTAAGGCCGGGCACGGTGGCTCATACCTGTAATCCCAGCACTTTGGGAGGTCAAGGCAGGCAGATCGCAAGGTCAGGAGATTGAGACCATCCTGGCTAATGTGGTGGCTGCGTCTCTACTAAGTAAAAAATTAGCCAGGCGTGATGGCAAGTGCCTGGCCATACAGCTACTCAGGAGGCTGAAGGGCAGAAGAATGAAAGCGAACTAGGAGGCAGAGGTTGCAGTGAGCCAAGATCACACCACTGCACTCCAACCTGGGTGACAGAGACTCTGCCTCAATATATAAATAAAAGTTCACACTAGAACGTTTCTCTGTGACAACCCAGGTAGCTCTAAAGTGACAGGGTGGAAGAAGCCGTGGCAGAATGTGTGTCATGGGACACATGCCCCTTGACCATACAAGATCCACTGTCCCATAACCACCAGCTCTGCACCAACCACCACAGAAGCCTCAAAACCAACAGTGGCATCTGAAGTGGCCCCTACATGTCCCAGCTACAGGACACAGATCCCAGGCAGATCGAGCGTTCAGGGGTGGTATGGCCATAGACTGCAGGACACAATCAAACTTCTTACCTTCCCTAACTTGCCCACCCCAGATTTTCTGGCACATTCCACCTGGCTCGGGCACTGACAATGACGAGGTCTTCTCTCCTCTGTGCGTGTCACGTGTGCTGCTGCAGGGCTGGTTTCATAGCCTGGCCTCCAAGGCCAGCACTTACTGCTTTGTGGAACAGAACCCACCCTGCAGAACTCCAGCCCACATTGGTATCTGGAGGCAGCCACCATGTCAGGTAGGTGCCACTGGCCATGAGCAATACGTAACCA
>NC_044995.1:32335906-32336229 GCF_008728515.1 Papio anubis
AAAAAAAAAAAAAAAAAAAAAAAAAGAAAAAGGCTGAGGCGCAAGTATAATTTAGCAAGTTTACTTGAGCCAAAGTGAGAACAACTTCCTGGGAGACTCAGACCAGAGTGACCTTGGATATGAACTCCGTTCCACCTTTGTTACAAGCAGGTGTGTTTTTTTGGTGGTTGTTGTTTTCTAGTTTGTTTGTTTTTGTTTTTGTTTGAGACAGAGTCTTACTCTGTCACCCAGGCTGGAGTGCAGTGGTGTAATCATGGCTCACTGCAACCTCCACCTCCTGGGTTCAAGTGATTCCCCCACCTCAGCCTCCCGAGTAGCTGGGA
>NC_044995.1:32678579-32683149 GCF_008728515.1 Papio anubis
TCTTTTTTTTTTTCTTTGAGATGGAGTCTCTGCTATTGTCACCGGCTGGAACGCCCGCCATTGTTCTCAGCTCAGGGCGTGAGCCACAGCACCAGCCTGTGAATTTTTTCTTTTTTTGAGGTGGAGTCTCAGACTGTTGCCTGGGCTGGAGTGCAGTGGCACGATCTTGCCTGCAACCCCACCTTCCAGGGCCCTGGGCGGATTTGTCCGCCCCAGCCTCCCAAGTAGCTGGGATTACAGGTGCACACCTCACCATGCCTGGCTAATTGTTTATATTCTTAGTAGAGACGTGTTTCTCCCACTATGGTGGCCAGGGTTGGAGTCTCAAATGCCTGACCTCATGATCCAATTCAGCTTTGGCCTCCCAAAGTGCTGGGATTACAGTATGTGAGTCATTGCACACCTGCCTTTTTTTTTTAGTCGAGCCCCACGTCACCCAGGCTGGAGGCAGGGAAAGGACATCTCAGTCACTGCAAGCTCTGCCTCCCAGGTTCTAAGTGGGAGAGTTCTCCCACCAGCCCTGAGTAGCTCGTGGATCTCAGCCTACCTGTGTACTTTTCAGCCAGTAGAGATGGGGTTTCACCGTGTTAGCCAGGGATGGTCTCGACCTCCTGACATCATAATCTGTCTGCTTCTTTGGGCCTCCCTAGTGCTTTGGATTACAGGAGGAACCACCGCTACCTGCCCCTCTGTTTTTTATTTATTTTTTGAGACGGGTCTTGATCTGTCAGCCAGGGCTGGAGTGTCAAGGGATCATGGCCTCACTGCAGCCTTGAACTCCTGGGTTCAAGCTGATCCTCCGCTTCAGCCTCCCAGTAGGGACTTACAGGTGCGCAACAAATCATGCCCAGCTGCCATTTCTTTTTTTTTTTTTTTGAGACAGGAGTTCCTGCCCCTTGTCAGCCTAGGCTGGAGGCAGTGGCCAGGACCCAGCCACTGCAAGCTCCGCCTCCCGGGTTCATTACGCCATTCTCCTGCTCCTTAGCCTCCCAGGACTACAGGTCTCACCACCTCTGCCTGGCTGTTTTTTTTTTTTTTTTTTTTTGTATTTTTTTAGTAGAGACTGCCTGCCCTGCTAGCTAGATGGTCTTTGATGTTGTGATTCCAGATCCGCCTGGCTGCCTCCCAAAGTGCAAGTTGCCATTTGCATGAGCCACCAGCCTGTCTGGCTACTTTAAATATTTTTGTACAGACAGGGTTTCGCCATGTTGCCCAGCTGGAGTCTTTGAACCCTGAGCTCAAGTGATTCTCCTGTCTTGGCCTCCCAAAGTTTTGGATTACAGTCCTGAGCCACTGCACCCAGCCTGTGATTGTATTTCTTAGAGGTAGCCCCTGCATGATTAGTGTCATGAGGGATGGAGTTGAGAGCTCCTTCATCCCTTCCCTCCTACCAATGAGATGAAAGCAGAGGACAGGAAGCAAACCAGGAAGCAGGCCCCTCGCCAGACCCCAGTCTGCTGGCACCTTGATTTTGAATTTCCCAGCCTCCATATCAGTAAGAAATAAATATTTGTTGTTTGTAAACCCTCAGTCTATGGTAATTTGTTAAAGCAGCTGGAATAGGAAGAGACAGGGATGTGAGGTGGCCACTGGGAGGATTTCTGCCTGCATATTTCCTTTGGTGCTGGGTTCTAGAAGCTGTGTTCAAAAGAAAGTTGTCCATTTTCTTTTTATTTTTATTATTATTTTTAGAGACCGGTCCCACTCTGTTTCCGCACTTGGATTGCAGAGATGCACTGTGGCTCACTGAAGCCCTCAAACTCCCAGGCTCAAGCAATCCTTCCACCAGACTCCTGAGTAGCTGGGACTATAAGCTGGCAATTTTTTTTTTTTTTTTTTTTTTTTTGAGACAGAGTCTTGTTTCAGTCAGCGCCCGGGCTGCGCAGTGGCAGCACTGCAGTGCAGTGGGCGCCCATCTGGCTCACTGCCACCTCTGCCTCCCTGGCTTCACCTCGTCTTCTGCCTCAGCTCTCAGAGAAGGATTAGAGGCGCATGGCACCACACACCCAGCTTAATTTTTTATTTTTAGTAGAGACTGGCAAGCCGCTTCTTTCATGTTGGCCATGCTGGTCTTGTATTCCCTGACCTCAGGTGATCCACCTGCCTCGCCTCCCAACATGCTAGATAGATATGAGTCACTGGCGCCTTGGCTGATTTTTTGTTTTTTGAGACGGAGTCTTGCCTTAGCCCAGGCTGGAGTGCAGTGGCACAATCTCGCTTCACTGCAAGCTCCTCGGCCCTGGTTCACGCCATCTCCTGCCTCAGTCCTCCCGAAAGTAGCTGGGACTACAGGCACCCCACACGCCTCGGGCTAGTTTTTGTATTTTTAGGAGAAATGGGGTTTCAACTGCGGTTAGCCAGGATGGTCTTGATTTCTGACCTTGTGATCCTACTTCCATCTCGCCTCCCAAAGTGCTGGGATTACAGGCGTGAGTCACCACACACACAAGGCCTGGTTGATTTTAAATTTTTTTTTTTGAGACAGAGTCTCTCTGTCGCCCAGGCTGGAGTGCAGTGGCGCATCTTGGCTCACTGCAAGCTCCTCGGCCCTGAGTTCACGCCATTCTTCCTGCCTCAGCTCTCCTGAGGTGGGACTACAGGTGCTCACCACCACCGTGCCACCGTGCTTTTAGTAGAGACGGGGTTTCATTGTGTTAGCCAGGGATCTCGGGACCTCCTGACCTCTTTATCCCACCCGCTTCTCAGCCTCCCAAAGTGTAGATTACAGGCGGACAATGCACGCCCTTGTTCTTTTTATAGAGACAAGGTTCCTTGCTACGCTGCCCAGGTTGGTCCTAATTCCTAACCTCAAGCGACACCTGCCTCAGCCTCCCAAAGTAATGTATCATGCAAATGTTTTATTTTTTATAGACGGGTCTTGCTATGTTACCCGCTAGTCTCCCAACTTTTTGGAATCTTGAGCCACCACCTGCATCTCTCAGCCTCCAAGGAGCTACAAAGTGCTCCAACTAACTATTCTGGGTCATTTGTTTTCTGTTTTGTTGTGTTTTGTTTAGAGACAGGGTCTCACTCTGTCACCCTGGCTGGAGTGCAGTGGTGCATGACCATAGCCATGCAGCCTCAACCTCCTGGGCCTGCTTATCCTCCTGCCTCAGCCTCCCTCCTGCCTCATCCTCTAAGTGGATGTGAGATGAGATGGATGAGGACATGGCTTATGGGAAAAGGAAGGTCACTCACTTCCTGAGTCAGGGTCCCATGGATGCTGCACAGGGCACAGCCTACTTGGAAATGACTCAACAGGAGGAGCTGTGTGACCCTGGTCTGCCGGGAGCCCAGGCCAAGGTGACTGCCTGGGTGTAGGCTCTGTGTGAAACATTGGTCAACCCAGGATAGGCCTGCTGTCCACACACAGGTTCACACCTCCCAGCTGGGGGCTGCATACCTGATGGAAAGGTGGCTGGTCCCATGGCAGGCTCGTCACGCTGTGCTCTGGTCCAGCTCAGGTTCAAGATGCGAATCCCATGCAGGGACTGGTGAGGTGTGAGGTGGGCCAGATAGGCCCCTGCCTGTCTGTCTGGAGGAGATGATGTCCGAGCTGATGATGAAGAATAAGCAGTCTACCTTGAGTGAAAAGGCGGCCTGGTGCTGAACTGGTGGGGATGGGGCAGAGAGGATGGGGTGCTGTGATCACCGTGTTGGGACTCAAACACTCGCACAGGGCCAGTGTGGTGTCTCAAGCCCGAAATCCCAGCACTTTGGGAGTCCAAGGTGCGAGGATTGCTTGAGCTCAGGAGTTGGAGACCAGCCTGGCCAACAGGGTGAAACCCCATCTCTATTTAAAAAACGCAAAAAAATTAGCTGGGCATGGAGGCAGGTGCCTGTAATCCCAGCTACTCGGGAGGCTGAGGCAGGAGAATCTCTTGAATCTGGGAGGCAGAGGTTGCAGTGAGCTGAGATCACACCACTGCACTCCAGCCCGGGCAACAGTGTGAGACTCTATCTCCAAAAAAAAAAAAAAAAGAAAATTAACTGGGTGTGGTGGCACGTACCTATAGTCCCAGCTACTCAGGAGGATGAGGCAGGAGGGTTGCTTGGGCCAGGGTGTTTGAGGCTGCAGTAGTGAGGCTCAAGTGATTGCACCACTGCACTCCTGCCCGGGCAACAGAGTGAGACTCTGTCTCCAAACGGCACATAGCAAAACAAAATACAAAAACGTCGTACATCCATCAGAGCCCCTTGGGGCTCGAGGCTAAGATGGCTTGTGTATCTCTTATGGGGAACTAACCTGAGAGTGACATGAGGGCCTTCACACTGTGTGTGTGTGCTGAGCAGCCCCTTCTGTCCACAGTAAAGACACAGGGAAAGCCCAGGTGAATTGAAAACACGTGCTCCAGACAAAACTCACAGAGCAGCACTATTCACAGTCGCCACAAGGGGGAAGCAACCTGAATGTCCATAAAACGATGGATAAGGCCGGGCACCCGTGGTTCACGCTGGTAATCCCAGCACTTTGGGAGGCGAAGGCAGGCAGATCGCTTGAGTCCAGGAGTTCAAGACCAGCCTGGGCAACAAGGTGAAACCCCATGTCTAAAATAATATAGAAAAATTA
>NC_044995.1:33628019-33770086 GCF_008728515.1 Papio anubis
TTAAGCAGAGTTAATTAAATGCATCCCCTCAGGCTAATTGGGACCCAGGGTCAGGAGTGGCAACAGCGCAGGGGAACAGTGGTTACGGAGGCAGGCGGCTAATGATTTCCTTCTCCACGGCTGCCAGTTAGGGAGCTCTGTGGAGCTTGGGCTGTGAAGCAGGCCAATCTACTAATTAGTCCGTAAGTGATTTCTCAGGGACTCGGAGGTATTTATGAGTTTGTAGTTGTTTTTTGGAAGTTCAGCTGTTTAAAGCAGTAATTGCCTCTGGAAAGCAGAGTGAAGTTGGGGGTCCACTCTGCTCCCCTGAGAGGGTAGTGCCTGCCTGTCCACCCTGGGTGTGCAGGTCAGGGGCCTGCGGGGCACTGCCCTGGCTGGCGGCAGGCTGGCAGAGGGCACAGTCTTGGCAGAAGACCCCCCCCATCCTCACACCCTGTGTCCTCTCCCTTGGCTCCCTGGGTTCCTCAGACCCTTAGGGCACTGGAAGGAGAACTGCCCAGAGCTAGTGGAGTGAGGTGGAGAAGCCTGGGCTGCATCTCCAGGGCGTTGGGGAGCTTCCCCAGGGTGCAGGCTCCAGAGCTGCCTCCAGCTCCCGTGATTCGAGGCTCATGTTCCATGTGCAGAGTGAGCTGCTGGGCTCGTGCCAGCCCCTTGGCACTCCGCTTTTACTCTGGGCCGGCATGGGGATCAGCACTGCCTTCACAAGCTTCCACTAGCGTGCAGGGGGTAGGGTTAATGTCCCTGGGCCATAACCACATAGAAGGTGACCTGCAGTGCCCCCTGCACAACTGTTTCTTTTTTTTTTTTTTTTCCTATTTAGCACTCCCCCCAAGAAAGCCCCATTTATAGCAGTTTTTGACACCATAGCCTCATGTATATCAAAGCAGGGCCTTGGGGTATTTGTTACCAGCTGGCCTAGCCCAGGGCAGGCCGTTAGCCCAGTGCAGGCCATGAGACAGATGGGATGTGGGGGTCCAAGTCACTGCAGGAGCATCCTCAGCTGAGCCGGCACCACATGTGGCTCTGGGGGTGGTTTCTTCACTCATGTTCTCTTTGTTCATCATGTCCAACCCTGAGCTGTCCCTGGCATCCACATCTCCTCTCATCACTGTCCGTGGGTCAGGGGTCCTACAGGTCCCCCCAAGAGTTCCTGGTTCCTCTGCCTAAGCCACACACTGCCTGGTGCCCTCACCTCCAACCTGAGCCACTCCCCTCTTATGTGAGCCCCATGCCAGAGTCTACACTCCTGCTTGTGCTCCTCCCTCGTGCCAAGGGGGCACAGTTCCTGGAGCACCTCTCTGAGGACAGGGCTCTGGGAGGACTGCTGACCACATCTTCATGCCCAGGCGATGGTCCTGCTAAGCCGGCGGTTGATCACGTCTAGACTTGTAGAGTCCAAAGTGCTTTCCCTCCATGTTGAAGGTCAGAGGCTTCCCACCCCAAACCTGTGCTGGTCCACACAGCCAGGGGCTGGCCAGGCACCTACTCTGGGATGGTGGGCACCACTGCCCTTGCAGGCTGAAAACTTGCCTTATCCGTCCTTCTATCCTGTGTGTGGTAGTGGAAAGGCCTATCCTACTGCACACCACCTCAAACTGCCTTTGGCAGGCTGCTAGAGTCTGTCCTCCTCTTCCTGGTTTTCATCTCTTGCTCTTTTTTTTTTTTTTGAGGCCCAGTCTTGCTCTGTCGCCAGGCTGGAGTGCAGTGGCGGATCTCGGCTCACTGCAAGCTCGCTCCGGGTTCCGCCATTCTCCTGCCTCAGCCTCCCGAGTAGCTGGGACTGAAACGCCACCTCACCCGGCTAGTTTTTGTATTTTTTTAGTAGAGAGGCGGGGTTTTCACCGTGTTAGCCAGGATGGTCTCGATCTCCTGACTTCATTGATCAGCCGTCACCGACCTCTAAAGTGCTGGGATTACAGGCTTGAGCCACCGCCCGACCCCAATCTCTTGCTCTTTTTATTCTCCCTTTTTTTTTCTTTTTTGAAGCCGGAGTCTTGCTCCTGTAGCCCAGGCTGGAGTGCAGTGGTGTGATCTCGGCTCACTGCAGCTCCGCCTCCCGAGGGTTCACGCCATTCCTGCCTCAGCCTCCAGAGTAGCTGGGACTGCAGGCCCGCCCTCACGCCCGGCTGATTTTTGTATTTTTTAGTAGAGATGGGGGTTTCACCATGTTATGTAGGATGGTCTCGATATCCCTGACCTTGTGATCGCCTGCCTTGGCCTCCCAAAGTGCTGGGATTATGGCGTGAGCCACAGCCTGGCACTATTCTCCTTTTGGGAGACTTCTTTGACATATCTCATCCCGTCTCTTTTTTTTTTTTTTTTTTTTGAAGTGAGTCTGTCACCAGGCTGGAGTGCGAGTGGCTATCTCGGGCCTCACTGCAAGCTCCGCCTCAGGATTCAGGCCATTCTCCTGCCTCAGCCTCGAGTAGCTGGGACTACAGGCGCCGCCACCGCGCCCGGCTAGTTTTTGTATTTTTAGTAGAGGCAGAGGGGTTTCACCATGTTAGCCAGGATGGTCTCGATCTCCTGACCTGCATTGATCCGCCCGCCTCGGCCTCCCAAAGAGATGCTGGGATTACAGGCTTGAGCCATGGCCTTGACCATCCGATCTCTTAATTTGCAAATATTTCTAGTTTCTTTGTTTCTTGAGACAGAGTGTTGCTCTGTTGCCTAGGCATAGAGACGGGGTTTCACCATGTTGTCCAGGCTGGTCTTGAACTTCTGACCTCAAGTGATCCGCCTGCCTCAGCCTCCCAAAGCACTGGGATTACATGCATGAGCCACCATGCAAGGCCTATTATTTCTAGTTTCTGAGAGGCTTCCCTACTGCGTTTTCATAGCATCGTGTTCTTTTTTTTTCTTTTTTAACTGAGACAGAGTCTTGCTCTGTTGCCTAGGCTGGAGTGCAATGGCATGATCTCGGCTCACTGCAACCTCTGCCTCCTGGGTTCAAACAACTTGGTGCCTCAGCCTCCCGAGTAGCTGGGATTACAGGTGCCCGCCGCCATACCTGGCTAATTTTTGTATTTTTAGTAGAGACGGGGTTTCACCATCTTGGCCAGGCTGGTCTTGAACTCCTGACCTCATGATCCACCCTCCTCGGCCTCCCAAAGTGCTGGGATTACAGGTGTGATCCACCGTGCCTGGCCTAACTCATCATGTTCTTATTTCATGGAAAGGATGTCCCTTTTCCCCTCCTCTCCCCTCCCTCCTTTTTTTTTTTTTTTTTTAGAAGAAGTCTCACCCTATCGCAACCTGGAGTGCAATGGCCCAATCTTGGCTCACTGCAACCTCTGCCTCCCCAGTTCAAGCAATTCTCCTGCCTCAGCCTCCTGAGTAGCTGGGATTACAAGTGCGTGCCACCACGCCTGGCTAATTTTTTGTATTTTTAGTAGAGGTGGGGTTTCACCATGTCGTCCAGGCTAGTCTCGAACTCCTGACCTCAAGGGCCTCAGCCTTCCAAAGTACTGGGTTTACAGGCGTGAGCAACTGTGCCCAGCCAGGATGTCTTTTTTGTTTTGTTTTGTTTTTTGAGTCTCTGTTGCCCAGGCTAGAGTGCAATGGCGCAATCTTTGCTCACTGCAACATCCACCTCCCAGGTTCAAGTGTTTTGCCTGCCTCAGCTTCCCGAGTAGCTGGGATTACAGGCGCCTGCCACCACTAATTTTGTATTTCTAAGTAGAGACAGGGTCTCACCATGCTAGCCAGGCTGGTCTGGAACTCCCAACCTCAGGTGATCTGCCCATCTCAGCCTCTCAAAGTGCTGGGATTACAGGCGTGAGCCACCGCGCCCAGCCCAGGGTGTCATTTGTAACCTACTCTAAGGATTTTTTTTTTTTATTTTTCTGGAGTTTTGAGATGGAGTCTCGCTCTGTCGCCCAGGCTGGAGTGCAGTGGCACGATCTCGGATCGCTGCAAGCTCCGCCTCCCAGGTTTACGCCATTCTCCTGCCTCAGCCTCCCGAGTAGCTGGGACTACAGGCGCCCGCCACGTCACCCGGCTAGTTTTTTTGTATTTTTTTAGTAGAGACGAGGTTTCACTGTGTTAGCCAGGATGGTCTTGATCTCCTGACCTCGTGATCCGCCCGTCTCAGCCTCCCAAAGTGCTGGGATTACAGGCTTGAGCCACCGCGCCCGGCCTATTTTTTGTGTTTTATGTATTTATTTTGTTTTTGAGATGGAGTCTCGGTCTTATTGCCCAGGCTGGAGTGCAATGGCATGATCTCTGCTCACTGCAACCTCCGCCTCCCGGGTTCAAGTGATTCTCCTGCCTCAGCCTCCTGAGTAGTTGAAGTTACAAGTGCCCACCACCACACCCAGCTAATTTTTTTGTATGTTTAGGAGAGACGGGGTTTCACCATGTTGGCCAGACTGGCCCCAACCTCAGGAGATCCGCCCGCCTTGGCGGATCTAATGCTGGGATTACAGGCGTGAGCCATGGCGCCCAGCCTGTTGATTTATTTTTTAACGTTTTCATCTCCCTGTGGAGTCTCTTTTCAAATGTATTTTCCTGTTCCTCTGTTTTGAGGTCTGACATTTGTTGCCTGGAAGCTGCAGTACAGCCCTTGGGGACACTCTGCACAGCTTGGGGCCTCTGAATCCCATTGTGCCCTAGTCCTGGGCCCTGTTTCTTCTTCTCCTGAGGCCACACATCTGGCCATCCTGTTATCTAGCTGTGGCCCAGGTAGCTTCCCAACTGCCTGGAGGAGTGGCCCGAGCCTCTTTGCTGCCTGACAGCCCTGGGCTCACTGCCCTGCAGCCCCACCAGCAATAATGAGGACCTGGAGTAGACCTGTGGGGGATGGCCCCGCAGCAACCTGTTGTCCCCTGAGGTCGTGGTGCCTCTTGCTCTGGGCCCTGGATTCTCTGGATCCTGCAACAGTCACCACTCATGCTTCTGCTATGCTTTCCGGTGTCTTCACTCCTCCTTTTGTCTCTGCCTTGCCTGTTCAGTGGACGCAAATGCCTGTCCTCAGTTTTCTGTCTTTAACTGGCAGTTCTGTTTATATCCACATGGTTCTCCTCTCAGGCCACCAGGGAAGTGACACCTGCAGTGGTCTGCAGCTGAGCCCATTGGTTAGGGAGATGGGCTCTAGGTGTCACTGGCTGACAGAATGGCCATGGCCCTGGACTTCAGTCTCCCTGCAGGGCCTGGAGCGGCACTAGGCTCCCCTGAGATGCACAACCCCTGGGAGTTGAACAGTTGGGTCAGAGAGGATACCCGTAAGCTGCAGGGTGGCTGGCGGAGGTGGGGGGTTCCACTTGCCCAGATCACATGGAGTGGGAGAAGGAGCATGCACTGGGGTGTTTCTTCCCTTCTTCCCCAGCTGCATCACCTGGTCATGCTGGTGGCTGCTCTGCCGCCCTCCAGATCCTGCTGTGACCTGGCTTCCAGGAAGGCTGTCTCATCCTAGGCCAGGGTCCTCCATTCTCTTCTGCATTTTGGACAGTTTCTGCAGTGAGCGTTCTGAACAGGATGAACAGCTATCTTTAAAAGCAGGGTCCAGCACCCTAGTGTGTGTCCCTAGTCTCTCTGGTAGCAGGCACCTACACAAAGTGACCCTCCTCTGGGCTCAGGGGGAGAGTGAGTGGGGAAGTCCTCCTTTGGGTGAAGCTGGGGGTAGAATGGGCTCAGGCCCAGGCTCCTGTGACCCCTTGGCCCTGCTCTGGATTTGGGAGCAGGGGGGTCCCTTCCTTGAGGCATCTCCACCGGGCCCCTATGTAGATACAGGCCTGGAGTCCTGCCTCTCCTTCGCAGGAAGCTGTGCCAGCCACAGAGCACCGGCAGCCTCCTTGGAGACCCTGCTGCCTCCAGCCCCCCAGGCGAGCGTGGGCGCTCGGCTTCACCCCCACAGGTAAATGGGGCAGGCCTGGGGTGGCTGTCCCGAGCACCTGCAGGTCACCCTGTGTTGCGTCAGTAACCTTTGTCACCTTCCTCACCAGCCCCTTGGAGCATGAGCTGCTCCGAGTTGAGCCGTCTCCCTCCGTCCAGGGACCAAGGGGGAAGCTGTCGGGTTGGGGTTGGGGGCAGATTCCTGCCATTGTGGCTGCAGCACCCCAGTGTCACAGTGCAGAACCTGGGACAGGGGGCAGCTCCCTGATGTGGGGTTGCCCCCGGACCTCCTGCTCCTGTGTCACAGCTATCGCTGGGGAAGCATGCTGAGCACAGCAACGCTTTAGACCAGTCCCCAGGGGTGGCCCACTCACACGCTGGGCCCTGCCCTCCCCCTGCATCTATCCCAGCAGGCTGATGGGCCCCAGCTGAGGCCACCCTGAGCAGTACCTGGGACCTGACTTGGTGCCCGGGTGCCCCCGTGTGGCTAGTGTGGGCCTTGCAGGCGGCACTGGGTTTTCTGGCTGGGCCAGGGGATTGCCTGTTGCTGCCCAGCCGCTCTGTGCTCCCCTCTAAAATGGTCTCTGTTCCTCTCCAGAAACGGCCACAGCCTCCTGATTTCATCGACCCCCTAGCCAACAAGAAACCCCGGATATCGCACTTCACTCAGAGAGCTCAACCTGCCATCAATGGGAAGCCGGGCATGCCCGATGGCCGTGAGGCCCTGCTGCCCACCCCGGGCCCGCCAGCCAGCACAGACACCCTCAGCTCCAGCACTCACCTGCCCCCGCGGCTGGAGCCCCCAAGGGTCCATGACCCCCTGGCCGATGTCAGCAATGACCTGGGCCACAGTGGCCGGGACTGTGAGCACGGAGAGGTGGCTGCCCCAGCCCCTACTGCGCGCCTCGGCCTGCCCCTGCTGACGGACTGTGCCCAGCCCAGCAGGCCCCACAGCAGCCCCTCGCGCAGCAAGCCCAAGAAGAAGTCCAAGAAGCACAAAGACAAGGAGAGGGCGTCTGAGGACAGGCCCCGGGCCCAGCCTCCAGACTGTGCACCTGCCACCCATGCCACCCTCGGAGCCCCAGCAGATGCCCCAGGTAGGTGCCCAGGCAGGAGGGCGCTGCTGGGACTGCAAGTACTGGCCCCACACCCGCCTCACCTTCATGGAGTGTCGAGGGGGCTCACGCTGTAGAAGCTGGGAGAGGAAGCCCTGTTGCCCCAGGCCCTGTCAGATTCGCCCTGTGTGCCCGGCACCTGGCACCCTATGTTCCTGCATCTGGTCCTCTCCCTGCCCATCTGGAGTGCCCGGTGTCACTTGCAGTCAATGTGCCAGGCCAACACTGGGGGCCGGAGGCCCAGAGCCTTGTGGGGAACTGAGGCCACGGAAGGGGCTAACGTGGAGAGGAATGGGGCCCAGGCCCCAGCTCTGACTGCAGGGAAGCCCCAGGAACCAGGGACATGCTGAGGTCTGCTGGGGTTCAGGGAAGGCAGTAGGGGCCCAGGCAAGCCAGCCCTATTCAGGGAGAGGCAGTGCAGGTGCGGATAGGCAGATCCTGGTGGGAGAGGGATAGCACCTGGACCTCCGTAGGCCCCGTACGACTGTTGTAGAGTGTAGGTTTCTGCTGTGGGGACAGGGCCTGGCAGGCTGGAGTTGGGGAGCCAGGAGACCTGGGCAGCTCCGAGCCCACAGCCCAGGCACCTGAACCGAGCAGCAGTAGCACCCGCCCAGCACCATGGCCATGAGCCTGTGCAGCTGTTTGTTTACAGGAACCAGCAGAAGCAGCGGCCAGCGTGCAGTGGCTGTTCTACCGCCATGTGTGGCAGGGGCTGCAGTGGTCCCATGTGGTGATGGCGGCCAGTTGCAGATAGCCACCTCGCTCTCAGCGCCGGCTGGCCCAGGGCAGCCCAGGTGGTGTCACCTGTTGTGTTTTTGGGTTGTGTCTCTGGGGAGGAGGCTGAGTCAGGGGCATTCCTGGGATGAGGATGGGAGCCCTTCTTCCATTATAGCTTTGCGTTGCTCAGAGGGCCATGCCCCGTCCCCCGCTGTGGCTGGAGAGCAGGTCCTCACAACTGTGGCTGGGTCTTACTGGATAGGAAGGATGACTTTTGGGGTTGGGTCAGCCCTGCCTCGTGCTGGGCTTCCCACCTCCCGTGGGACTGCATGTGGAGGCCGAAGGGGAGAAGGTGGCCTCACTCCCTGGGCAGGCTCTCTGACCAGGGCCACGCTTAGGGCAGGACTCCTGATTCCCAGGACACACTCACACCCCACAGCCAGACCTGGGCCAGGATCTGTCTCAAATGGCCCAGGTCCAGGGTCCACAGACCACTCTGGGCTGTGTCCCTTCCTTGGATACCCAGTGCCTAGGTGCCAAGACAGGCCTGGGGACTCAAGGTGGTTTCCTATCTGGCCTGGTGCATGTTGGCCCCTAGGCAGCTCATCCCCGGCCTAGGTGCTGTCATCTCTACCACAGGTGAGAAAGTGCAAACCAGGGGTAGATGTCCCAAGCACCAAGAAAAGGACAGTAGAGTCACCAGAAGCTGAGCCTGGTGCTGGTAGTCCATGTTACCCAGGGTCCCAAAGGTGGTACATGTGCCTGTGCCCCTGCCCGGGACAAGCAAGTAGAGAGATGTGGGCTGTGAAGGGACAGATAGGGAGAGGAGCTGCTGTGGGGGTGTTCCCTGGGGCCCCAAAGCAGGGACCAGCTTGGCCGGCCCCACACAGCCAGAGCTGAGTGGGAGTGGGGGCCGCTGAGGTTTGCCAAGGGCTGGACTTTGAAGGGCCCATTGGTACCAGGTTGAGCTGACCCTGAGCCTTGATTTCCCCATTTGTCATCCTAGCTGGTGAAGATCTTGGGGCTTGTCAAATGCGGTGATGTTGACCAGCCTGACACATGGCAGTTACCTGTCCTAGAATACCCACAGAGGCCACTCTGGCGGGAGCATGGGCTTGGCTTTCCCAGCTGTGCCTTGCCTGTCACTTCCTTCTGGCCTGGACCGGGGTCAGATTCATTCAATACATGCCCAGTGGGTTGCAGCCCTGGGAAGGCCACAGCCTTTTAAAGACAACCCAGGTGGGGGTGGTGGCGATATTGAAGGCAGTGCCTGACCCAGAGTTGGGACTGTTAAAAACTTTGTGGGGAGTGAGCTTTGTCCACTTTTGGGAATTTGGCAGCAGAGAAGCTGCTGTGGTCAGCCCAGGTGTTACACTGAGAGAGAGGGCTCAGCAAACTGGAGATCGCAGACTCCTGCTCTCTCAGGGGATAGTGCAGAGGGCCCCTGAAAATGTGCACGAGGGCCAGGCACAGTGGCTCTGCCTGTAATCCCAGCATGTTGAGAGGCCAAGTCAAGAGGATCACTTAAGTCCAGGAGTTCAAGACCAGCCTGGGCAATATAGGAGAGCCTCTTCATCTCTACTAAAAAGTAAAAAAAAAAAATTCACCAGCTGTGATGGTTCACACCTATAATCCCAGTGCTTTGGAAGGCCAATTCAGGAGGACTGCTTGAGGTCAGGAGTTTGAGACCAGCCTGGGCAACACAGTTGGACCCCATCTCTACAAAAAATGTTTTTAATTAGCTGGGCATGGTGGCATATGCCTATAGTCCCACCTATTTGGGAGGCTGAGGCAAGAGGATCACTTGAGCCCAGGAGTTCAAGGTTGTAGTAAGCCATGATCGCACCATTGCAACTCCAACCTGGGTGGCAGAGCAAGACCCTGTCTCTTAAAAAAAAAAAAAAAAAAAAAAAGTGTACTGAGGATACATCTGAAATTGATAAAATCATTTCTGTATTGGAAAGAAAGTCACTGCAAGAAGGCCTAGGAAACGCACTAAATTGTAGTTGTGATCTGAGGGGATGAGGCGACTGTGGTCCTAGGTGACGGGCACTTCAGTCCTCCTGCCCTTCCTCCCTGATTGCCAAACCCTCAGGGGTGTTGTCATATGTGGCCAGGGCACCCCACCACATGGCTGAGGAGCAGGACAGCTGCCTGGGGTCCCATCTAGCCATCAGCTGTGCAGCTTTGGGCAGGCCCCTGAAGGGCTGAAGGGCTGAGCATCATCATGGACGCTTTGCTCACGGATGGCCGATTGGGGTGGCCCGTGGGCTCCTCTGGCTGGCCCTGTCCTGGAGCTGCCTTGTGGAGCCTGCAATTCAGTGTCTAGTGGAAAGGACGGGACGATCTGGGTGGGGTGCAGACCAAGGGCCTGGAACTTTGTCAGCAGCAAGAGATGCAGGCCCTGCTGGCCATCTTGTCTTTGTCCTGCCTGGCCAGAGACTGGGATGCCCCAGAGACTCAGGTCAGGCCAGGGGTCATTTGTTTTCAGCTTAGTGACCTTTGACATGCAGTCAGTAGAGGCAGCAAAGACCTGGCCTGGGGGAAGCTCTGACCGGTTGTGCAGGCTTTGGCCCTGCAGTTCCCTGACCTGTCTGCTGTTTGCCAAGAATGTGACTGTGGTGATGCCTGGCCGCTCTGTGTCCTGCAGGGCTTTGCCCTGGACACGCAGGTGCACGTTGAACTCTGCTCGACACCTGGAGGGCATGTCCAGGTCCAGCAGCCCACAGTTGCCAGGTGCCAGGTGCTCAGCCCTTGCACCTGCCACACAGTCATCCCCTCTGCCGTCCCTCCATGTCCCTCCAGCAGCAAAGCGTGCACTTTTGACGCATGTCCCCATCCTGGCGTGCTTCCTGCAGACCGGTGCCGTGGGTGCAGACTCAGGAGGTATGTGTTTGTTCTCGTAGGTGTAAACGGAAGCTGCAGCGTTTCCAGTGTTCCCACATCCACGTCGGAGACGCCTGACTACTTGCTGTGAGTGTTTGTCCAGGCCCTGCAGGCCAGTCTTCCCTTTTCTGGGTTCAGACCCCCTCCCCCAGCACAGCAGGTTATCAGAGGCAGAAAGCCACTGCAAGTCTGAGTATGTGAATTCCAAACATAGCAGCCTTTTCTGGGCCAGGCCCCCTCATAAGCCAGGGGATCACCCGAGAGGCCAGGCCGCCGGCAGAGCCAGGATAGCCGCTGCCTGGGTGGAGCTGGGTCCTTCCAGCCTCCACTTAGTGGCCCCTCTCTCCTATCTCAGGAAGTACGCAGCCATCTCCTCTTCGGAGCAGCGCCAGAGCTACAAGAATGACTTCAACGCCGAGTACAGCGAGTACCGCGACCTGCACGCCCGCATTGAGCGCATCACGCGGCGGTTCACGCAGCTCGACGCCCAGCTCCGGCAGCTCTCTCAGGGCTCCGAGGAGTATGAGGTAGAGCCTCCCTGCTGTCTGCTGTGCCCTGGCTCTGGCAGGAGCCAGGGCCCATTTGGGCGCGTACCATCGCCACCATGAGCCTACTGGCCTGCTTGGTGGCCCCAGAGTCTGGCGCTTCCCCAGGCAGCACTTCTCCCCCTGGTGCACTCCATGCGGCAATTCCATGGTTCTGGCCTGGCCCTGGGGCCCTGTTGTGGGAGTCCTTGAAGGCAGCCCAGCTTGTCAGCCTCCTTTGCAGTGGGGACAGCTGTGACCCACCTCCTTGGGTGGGGGCAATCCAGGGTACATGGATCCCCACACGTTTGAGCACCGGGGGTCCTCTCACAGCCCAGGACGCAGGGCTCTTGGTACCTGTGCCACACCTTCGGGAGACTCCGCAACTGAGCCCTGTCCAGCACCCTGGAGCCCATCCATGCTGCCACAACTGTAGCAGGGGGAGGTGACAGGTCCCTGTGTTTGTTGTCCCCTGGCTTGAGCTCACAGCTCCTTCAGCTGCCCTGTGTAGACAGAGTCTCCACCCTCAGCCACAGCCTTGGACACAGCCTCTCCACCTGCCACCTTCTGAAACTGGTGACCTGACTGCAGGGCTGGGCCCCGATTAATCAGATGCCGGGGTATCTCCCGGCCAAAGCCCCTTTGGTTTCTGAAGAAGACGACTCATGCTAGGGTTCTAGGGGCTGCAAGCCACGGCTTCTTGGGGCATCTCTCCCTCCCCTCCCTCTTTGCTGCATGCCCTGCCCAGCCCCCCATCTCGGCCCCGCCGCGACATGGATACTTCCTTGTATCACACCCCCATGACAGCGGTGCGCCACCTGCTCTTGCCTCCAAGGGACCCGGCAGCCTTTCCCTCATGCCCCATCCACTCTGGAGCTACAGCCGCTGCAGACCCATGGGGTGTGACTTGCCCCTGTACTTGAGGCTGCCCCACCTTCCCACCCCTCACCCTTCTCAGAGCACCTGGGACCACTCAATTTGAGTTTCCTGCAAGCGGGGATGCATTTTGTCATCTCAAAATTTTGTTTTTCTTCTAGACTACTCGAGGGCAGATTTTGCAGGAATATAGAAAAATCAAAAAGGTGAGTGTCTCTTGTGTTGGGATGGGCTCCAAGTGAGCTGGAGGGAGGAGGGTGGGCCCGGGGCAACCTCCCTGCCTGCGACTTCTAAGGTGTGGGGGAAGAGCCTTTGGGTCTGAGGCCAAAGTTGCCCCGCCTCCCCCAGCCAAGTCTTCAGCCGTGGCATCCCGGCCCAGCCACACAAGCTGAGGAGGTGCGGGGAACCAACTCCCACTCTGCCCTTGGACCACAACCCTCCTTGCTGGGCACCAAACCCAGGTTTTTGGTGGGGGGGGTGGGCACTGGCCTGCTCACAGCGGGGAGCAGCACCCAGGGAGACTCTGTCCTGAGCATGACTGTGCTGTCCCGCAGACCAATACCAACTACAGCCAGGAGAAGCACCGCTGCGAGTACCTGCACAGCAAGCTGGCCCACATCAAGAGACTCATCGCCGAGTACGACCAGCGGCAGCTGCAGGCTTGGCCCTAGCCGCCCGCCCCGATGGCGGGGATCTGGGAGGGTGGGGGGAGCAAAAAGCCGGGAGAGAGGATTTATTTAAAAAAATAAACCCAAGGAAGATGCTCATCTGAGCCAGCACCGCCGGCTTTCAGGGCAGCCCCTGCAGACGTCTCGCCCTGGCAGGTGGCTGCAAGCCCACCTCGGCCCTCCCTGCGCCTCCTGAGCAGTCCCTGCCTATGACGGGCTCCCCAGAAGCCCACTGCCTCCTCCCTGGCTGCAGCCCCCCGGGTTCAGCCTCCTCTCTCGCCAGAAGACTCCTAGGCCCTCAGGGCGGCGCGCCTGCCTTTTCTAGTTTTATACAAAGACAGCCACTTTTAGCTACTGCTAATGAGACTTGAGTCTATTTTTGTACAAAAGAGAAGCAAAATCTTTTTTCTAAACCTGTGCCTCCCTCTCCTCGGACACCCAGGGTCTAGCCGCTGCCCTGGGTCCTGCCTGCAGTATTACAGAGGCCGTCGAAAGGTGCAGCCGCGTTCTGAGGGCGCGGGGACTGGGCACGTGGCCTCTGCTGGTCTCTGGCTCTATGTTTAGGCACCCCCGTCCCCAGCCTCTCCTCCTCGGGCAGGGTCTCTGCTCCAGCAAGCAAATGGGGTGGCCTGGGTGGCTATTTTGAGAACTCCAGCTGGTGTCCCCAGGCAGCTGCTCAGAGCCAAGGGGGCAGAGGGCTTTTGGCGCCCCCAGGCCTGCCCTGTTATTTGAGGCCCTCAGCTGTCGGGGGCCACTGTGTTTCTGTGCTCCAAGTTGAGACTCGGCTGCAGCGGCATCAGATTTTACTTTGCGATGTCGTCGGTTTCCCATTTGCTGCTGCTGCTCATTCCACACTGTTGAGACCTTGTAGTCTCGATGCTGCTGGCCTCCCTCCGTCCCTCTGTCCACTTGTGGGTCCTGGGGTCGTTTTAGCAGAGCCACCGCCAAGGTTTGCACTCAGGGAGAGGCTGATGGAGGGCTGGGTGCCTTGGGGTCAGGGAGGCCCCAGGGACCCATGGGCAGAGCTGGGGAGCCAGGAGGATGGGTCCGCCTGCTCTGGGGGTGCAGGCTGTGCAGACACCCCAATTGCTGCTTTGTTGCTGTGCCTACTCTAGCGTCCCCCAAAGCATCGGGGGGCCACGCAAGTGTGCGTGTGTGTGCGTGTGTGGGGACCCCCCAGGGCATGGTGGGGTCTGAGGCGTGTGTTCCCATTTAGGGCTGAATGAAGCCATGACTTGGGAAGGTGGTGGTGGGGGTGGCTGTGACTCAGGGCCCAGGGATCACATGGGGGTTACTGCTGCCATCAGCAGTCAGGCAGGGAGAGCAGAAATGCAAAAATACAGATGTGTCTATTTTTCTAAACTGGGGGGTGGAGGGGTGCCTCCTGATAGCTTCCAAAAAGCTGACCATGGAGGGCCCACAGTGCATCCCACCCCTGCCCAAGAGTCTCTCTCCTTTGGGATCCCCGGGTTCCCAGAGCTCCGAGGAAACTGATCCTTCATGTTTCAATAGCTGTTGTTGTTTTTCTCTTCTGTGCCGGCCAGGGAAGGGCCGAGCAGGCTCCAGGGGGCCTCCAGGGTCAGCTGGACCCTGCTGTGTTGCCCGCAGCCAGCCCTGCAGACATGAGTGAGGTGGGATAATTTCAGGAGGTCCCAGCCTGGGACTGCCCGCCCCTCTGCCCTGGGAACCAGTCCAAGGGGCTGTCAGTTGAATTTGCCTTTTTGTTGTTGTTGTTGTTTTTGTTGTTTATTTGTTCTCCTTTTAAGGAATTATGAAGCTAAGAAAAGTTTTGTGTTTTGGGGGTTGGTGGACAAAGTTCTAGCTGATTAAATATGGTCTAACTTATTGATACTATTTTTTTTCTTTTAATGTTGTACTGTGGAGAAAAACTATTTTGAGCCATGGGGTTGGTGTTTACAAGAACTTTCCACTTTTGCCAAAATGTTACAATTGAAAGGCATCTGCGTCTTCAGTTTCCTAATATTTTCTTAAAAGATCTAGTGTCCTTTTTGTACTAAACAGGTGAATGCTGACTTTTTTCACTCTCCAATAAATTTCACTGAACTGAACCCGACAGCCCAGACTGCCTGGCTGGTGTTGTGTGGTGTGTGGTGTGTGTGGTGTGTGGGTGCTGGTGTATCTGTGTTTGTGGTGTATGGTGTGTGTGGTGTGTGTGGATGTGTAGTATATCTGTGTCGGTGTGTGTTGGGTGTGATGTGTGGGTGTGTAGTGTGTGGTTAGGGTGTTAGTGTTGGATGTGTGTGTTGTATGGGTGTGTTGGGGTGTGGGGTATCTGTGAGGGTATGTGGGTGTGTTAGGGTGTGGGTTCTGTGTTGGTGTGTCTGGTTTATCTAGGGATGTTAGGGTGTGGGTGTTTGTGGGTGTTGTGTGGGTGTGTTGGTGTGGGTGTAGTGTATCTGGGTGCATGGTATTAGGGTGTGGTGTATATGGACATGTATGTTAGGGTGTGGGTGTGTGGGTGTCGTGTATGTGTGGGGTGTGAGGGTGTGGGGGTGTTGGGGTGTGGTGTGGGTGTGTGGTGTAAGGGTGTGGGTGTGTGATGTATGTGGTGTGTGCTAGGGTGTTGGTGTGTGTGATGTGTGTTGGATGTGGTGTGGAGTGTGGTATGTGGTGGAGGTATGTGGTGTGTATGTAGTGTGGGTGTGGTGTTGGGTGTGGGTGTGGTGTGTTGGGGTGTGGGTGTGTTGGGGTGTGGTGTATCTGTGTGTGTGGTATGAGGGTGTGGTATAGAGGATGTGGTGTGGGGGGTGTGTGTGTGGTGTGGGTGGTGTGTTTGGTGTGTTGGGGATGTGTGTGTTGGGGTGGTGTGTGGTGTGTGCTGGGGTGTGAGTGTGATATATGTGGTATGTGTTGGGGCAGTGTGTGGTGTGTGCTGGGGTGTGAGTGTGTGGTGTATGTGGTGTGTGGTGTGTGTGGTGGGGGTGTGGTGTGTTGGTGTATGGGTGTGATGTATCGGTGTGTGGTATGAGGGTGTGGATGTGTGGTGTGTGTTGGGGTGTGCGGTGTGTGGTGTGTGTTGGGTGTGTGGTGTGTGTTGGAGTGTGTAGGTGTGTGAGGTGTGTAGGTGTGGTGTGTGTTGGGGCGGTGTGTGGTGTGTTGGGCTGTGGGTGTGGTGAGTGTAGGTGTGTGGTGTGCATGTTGGTGTGTGTGCGTGTTGGTGTGTGGTGTGTGCTAGGGATGTGTGTGGTGTGGGGATGTGTGTGTTGGGGTGTGTGGCGTGTTGATATAGGTGTGTATCTGGGTGTGGGGGTGTGTGTGTGGTGTGTTGGGGTGGTGTATGGTGTGTATTGGGATGTGTGGGTGTGGTGTGAGAGTGTTGGTGTGTGTGTTGGGATGTGTGGCGTGTGGTGTGTGTGGGTGTGATGTGTGTGGAAGGTGGGGTGTGTGTGTTGGGTGTGTGTGTTGGGTGTGGGTGTGTGGTGTGGGTGTGTGGTATGTGGTGTGGGTGTGGTGGGTGTGTGTTGGGATGTGGGTGTGGGGTGTGGTGTGTGTTGGGGATGTGTGGTGTGTGTTGGGGATATGTGGTGTGGGTGTGTGGTGTGAGTGGGTGTGGTGTGTTGAGGGTGTGTGGTGTGAGAGTGGGTGTGATGTGTTGGGGTGTGCAGTGTGGGGTGGTGTGTGTGGTGGTGTGTGGGTGTGGTGTGTGTTGGTGTGGGTTTGGTGGGTGTGGTATGTGTTGGGGGTGTGGTGGGTGTGTGGTGTGTGTTGGGTGTGTTGGGGTGTGTGTGTGGTGTGAGGGTGTGGTGTGTATTGGGGTGTGTAGGTGTGTGCGTGGTGTGAAGGCATGTGTTTTGGGTGTGTGGTGGTGTGTTGGGGGTGTGGTGTGTGTTGGCAGTGTGGTGTGGGTGTGTGGTGTGTGTTGGCAGTGTGGTGTGGGGTGTGGTATGTGTTGGGGGTGTGGTATGTGTTGGTGTGGTGTGGTATGTGTTGGTGTGGTGTGGGTGTGTGGTGTGTGTTGGGTGTGTGTGGGTGTGTGGTGTGTGTTGGGTATGTGGTGTGTGTTGGGTGTGTGTGGGTGTGTGGTGTGAGGGTGGTGTGTTGGGGTGTGTAGGTGTGTGTGTGGTGTGAGGGTGTGGTGTGTGTTGGGGGTGTGTGTTGGGGTGTGGTGTGTGTTGGGTGTGTGTTGGGGTGTGTGTGTGGTGTGCGGGTGTATCACAGCCTGGTTTCTGTGGTGGCTGTCCCTGTCCAGTGGTTGGGGGTGGGCTGGCATTGGGAGGTGATGTGGCCTGGAGCCGCCATAGTGAGGAGGGATTGTTCAGGGGCTCTGGCTGGGACCAGATGAGAAGGCAAAGTTTGCAGCCTACCTGAGCCGTTGCCCAAGAAAGGACCAAATCAGAGGGCCCTGTAGGTGATGGGGGGGAGCAGCCATAGCGGGTGTATGAGCAGAGCAGTACCCTCTGGTAGGGTGGGCTTAACCCAGCATTGGGATTCCTTGGCCCCCTGTGGCATCAAAGGCTACAGGAGAGGGGCTGGGGATGGGGGAAACCAGATGTGACTGTCTTCCTTTGATGAAAACAGCAGCAGGTAACGGTAATATTTTATTACCTGTTCTTTCCACACTGGGGCAGGGGCATCCCCTGTGCCCCTAGTGGGGATGGGTATAAGACCTGGTGGGAGCGGCGGCGGTGCAGGTGGAACTGGAGCCAGGGGCCATGGAGAACATAACGCTCATCCTGCCGGCCAAGGGCAAGAGGGGGTGCATTTAATAAGAGAGAACACGGAAGAATAGGACCATGGGCAAAGGTCCTGGGCCTGCAGCTGTGGGGCCTAGTCTCCCTGCCGGTCCGAGGCCTTGGCCCATGTTCTAAGGCCACCCAGGAGTCTGAGGGGCGCGGGAGGGGAAGTCATGCAACCCAGCGGGGCAGCATGTACCCTGCTCCCAGCATAGCCTGGCCATGCTGTTCTCCCAGGATAACATCTCTGTCCCCACATCCCAGGGCCTACATGAACCTCCTCCAGCCCACGGTCCTGCCTCCCCTGGCCCTTCAGCACCAGCCCTGAGCCAACAGCCCAGCAATACTCTGGCCATCACCCCCACAGCCCACAGAGGCCACAGTCAGTCTCTTGATCTTCCTCAGCCATGGATGCCATCAGTCCAGTGCCCCGGGTATCCAGGAGAGCCTTCCCACCCTCATGACCTGGGCATCATGGTGGAGAGGGGCTCAGGCCTGCTAACCCCTCTCCTGCCACCTGCCAGGGGCCCCAATTGTCCTCTTTCCACTGGCACCCCTGTTCCTGCAGCCCCCTCCTGTACCAAGCTCCACCTGGGCTCTGCAACACAGCAGTGACTGAGAGAGCCTCATCCCTGCCTTCAGGGAGCCCAGTTTGCTGGGGGATGGCAGTGCATCTCACCACCCACTTCAGCACAGCCAGGCCTGACTGGAGGGGCCAAATCCCCTCCCTCAGCCTTGTCAACTGCTGGGAGTGGAAGCAGCCCAGCCTCTACGCCGAATCCCTCCAGCTGCCCCATGCCAGCTCCCATCCTCCGGCACCCCCGACAGGTGGCCCTGTGAACACAGGGGCTCCCCGGGGCTGGGTCTTGGGACCTTCCTTCCTCATGTCTCAACTACACAGGTTCCTGAATTGCCTGTTTCCTCGAGGCACAAGATTCCCCGATTCTCTGATCCTCCAATACCTACAGGATGTCCAACAGTTCCATTCCCAGAAATGGTATCGGACTCCACAAGTTATGGGGGTCAGTCCCACAGGGCTGCACCCATGTCAGATGCCACCCATACTTCTGGCAAGCAGGCTAATAAATTGGGAGTTCCCACCACCCCCACTTCAGGTTTGATAATTTGCTAGAACAGCTCACAGAACTCCAGAAAATGCTCACAGTTAAATGGAGGAGGCGCACAGGGCAAGGTATGGGGCGGGCCATGAAGCTTCCATGCCTTTTCCAGGCGTGCCACCCTCCCAGCGCCTCCATATTGTCCCCTAAACCCCATTATTATTATTTTTATTTTTATTTTTTTGAGACAGGGTCTTACTCTGTTGACCAGGCTGGAGTGCAGTGGTACAATCACGGCTCACTGCAGCCCACACCCCCTGAGCTCAGGTGATCCTCCCACCTCAGCCTCCCACACAGCTGGGACTACAGGCATGCGCCAAGCCAGGCTACTTTTCTTTGTTGTTTGTATTGAGATGGTGTTTCCCCGTGTTGCCCAGGCTGGTCTCAAACTCCTGGGCTCAAGTGATCCGCCCTCTTTGGCCTCCCAAAGTGCTAGGATTACAGGCATGAGCCACCGTGCCTGGCCGACTGCCTATTTTTTGGCTTAGGTTCTATGAAGAATGTGTATCAGTGTGAGGAAACACTTTGTAGATCTTAAAGGGAGCAGACTGGGTGGGGGAGAGGGGCCAGCCTGCCCAGACTTCCTGGGTTCTGGGTAGCATTCCTTCCTTCAGGGTATGGGCAGGACCCTCCTGGAATGACGGTCTTCAAGGGAGCAGGCAGAGAGTGACCTTTGCCGGCTTTGTGGCTTTTTCTTTTTTTTTCTTTTTTTTAGGGGAGAAGGGCAACAGTTTCTCTGACCTGCCTTGGGGAAGAGGAATTCTGGTTTCTATGGTTTCCAGAGGAGAAAGGGGCTAGAGGTAGGAGGGCAGGAGAAGGTCGGAAAGACTCGATTCTGAGCTTTCCGATGCCCTGCTCAGGGCCAAGGCCTTGAGGGTGGCGGGGGCGGCGGGGGGAGGTTCTGTTTTCTGAGCCCCATCTCATTTGCATATATGTGATTGATTAAATCATTGGCCACTGGTGATTGAGCTCAATGTCTAACCAAGAACCAGGAACAACCAAATACTCTTTCACACTCCCTATCCCAGCCCTCAGCGTCTGCCCAAGACCCCAAACTGCCTCCCACGTAGCCAATTTTTCATCTGCCCTGCCTGGGTGGCTCAGGTGGCTTAGCCTGTAGTCTTCTTTCAGTGAACTCCTCTTCACGTCTCAAAACCCTTGCCAGCACCCCCCTCATCTGGGGAGCCTGTCTTGCAGGGGCCCTGCCTGTGAGTTCTCACCCACTGGGGACCGGGGTGTCCCAGTCCACTTCCAACTCCCTCAGACTGGGGCCCCTTCAGGGTGAGGCCTGGACCCAGAGTCTTAAGCCCTCATCCTCCAAGGTCAGGCCCTGTCTCTTGCAAACGTTCCCAACTATCCACCTTTTGGGCCAGTTCCAGTGGTGGAAACTTTCCGGCCTCCAGGCGCTTGTTTTGGAAAGTTCCTGGGGGAGCTGCCCCGGCCTGCCCGCTGGGTTCCCACGCTCTCTTATCAGCAAGCATGAGGGGGGCGCCCTGCTGTGCAGGCCTCATTCCTCCCCTGCCTGGGCCCTGCCCGCCTGTGCGTCCCCTCCCCTTCCCAGCGAACAACCTCCCGCTCCGGTCCACCCCTGCCAAGCCCTGCTGCAGGTGGGGAAACAGGCCAAACAGGCCCCATCCTTGTGAGCCCCGTGGGGACAGAATAACTTTGTCCCCTCTGAGATGGATGGGAGCGGACAAGGGGAGCCAGGGGATGGGACTGCCTGGTAGGTGCTGCTGCCCACGAAGGGGGAGTAGGTGGCAGCGTGGCTCCGAGGAGATTCTGGCTTTGAAGTTCTGGTCCTCTGCCTGTTTCCCCTGCCGTGTCTCTGACCCAGAACTCCTACCCCCCCACCCAGAGGTCCAGATTCCCTGCCCAGCTCCACTCCATGGCTTATGGCTGGGCTCGTGCCTCATTGTCCTCTTGTAAAGGGGGAATAGGCAGCCATGCACCCCTGGGGGCTGCGGAGCGAGCGAGGTGAACCTATATGCGCCGCGCTCGTGGACTCCCGGCCACTTCCGCCAGACGAGGACCCGATGGCCACGATGGCTCTGCGTTGTCGGGCCTCGAACCGGGTCTCCAGACATTGGGCCCCTCCCCCCAACGCGGGAGAGGCGGGGAAGGGGGCGGGGCGGGGGCGGGGCCGCAGCGCTTTTCTCCGGAGGTCGCGCGCCAGAGAGCCCGCGCTGTTAGCCACCGCTGCTTGAGTCGACTCTGCGCCGGTGAGTGCGGTTCGGGGCGGGGATGGCCTCCCTGGGCACCCAGGCTGGCTTGGCCCGGCCACTTAGAGTCCCCGCTGACCCCCCTGCTCACCCCTGGACTCCAGCCCGCCACGATGGAGGCCGCCGCCCAGTTCTTCGTTGAGAGCCCGGACGTGGTCTACGGCCCCGAGGCCATCGAGGCGCAATACGAGTACCGGACGACGCGCGTCAGCCGCGAGGGCGGCGTCCTCAAGGTGGACCAGGGGGTTGGGGAAGGGGGCATGCTAGGGAGAGCGGGGCGGCGCGGGGAGAAGGGCATGGGACCCGGGGTTCACTGCGCGGCCTGTCTTCAGGTGCACCCCACGTCCACGCGCTTCACCTTCCGGACCGCCCGGCAGGTGCCCCGGCTTGGGGTCATGCTTGTCGGCTGGGGCGGGAACAACGGCTCCACATTCACTGCCGCGGTGCTGGCCAACCGGCTGCGTCTGTCCTGGCCCACGCGCAGCGGCCGCAAGGTGGGGGCGGGAGGGGCGTGGTGGGCTGGGAGGCTTGGTGGGAGTCCTTGAGGGCGGGGGCGGGAGTCTGCAGGGGGCGGGGCTCTGCGGGACCGGGCGGGGGGGCCCTAGGGGGCGGGGTTCTGCGGGGCGGGGGACTGCCGGGTCGAGAGACCTTCCCGGGGCTGGAGGCCTGCAGTGGGCTAGAGACCTGCAGGGGGCGAGGCTCTGAGGGGCGGGAGGGCTTGCAGGGGGCGGGGCCTGGCTGCAGGCGGACCCCGGGGAGGGGTTTCGCGAGGTAGCGGGGGCTCCTCGGGAGTCTTACAGGGGCGGAGCTTAAGGTGCCGGAGGTCTCGGGGAGGGGCCTGGGGGCAGCGGCTTCCGTCCTGGCTGGGAGCCCGGAACTGAAAAACGCCCGAAAGTGAGGCGGGGCTTGAGAGTCTAGGTGGGGCCCAGGCCGGGTCGCGGCCCCTTCGCCACGCCCTCCCGTCACCGCTCCGTGTCTGCTGCCCCCCCCAGGAGGCCAACTACTACGGCTCGCTGACTCAGGCAGGCACCGTGAGCCTGGGCCTGGACGTCGAGGGCCAGGAGGTGTTCGTGCCCTTCAGCACGCTGCTGCCCATGGTGGCGCCCAACGACCTCGTGTTCGATGGTGGGCGGAGCCCTGGGCCGGGGTGGGGCGGGATGGGAGATTGGGTCTGGAGGGGCCCAGGATCCGGGCAGGGCCGAGTGTGAGGATCCCCCCAGGCTGGGACATCTCGTCGCTGAACCTGGCTGAGGCGATGCGGCGCGCGAAGGTGCTGGATTGGGGGCTGCAGGAGCAACTGTGGCCGCACATGGAGGCCCTGCGGCCCCGGCCTTCTGTTTACATCCCCGAGTTCATCGCGGCCAACCAGAGCGCGCGCGCGGACAACCTCATCCCGGGCTCGCGCGCGCAGCAGGTGCTGTCCCATCCTGCATCCCTTGCTCCCTGCCACCTGTCCACTTGGTTCCCCCTTTTTGCCCCACCCCGCGAGTCCAGGCCCCATTTGACACCCGGGGAACTAAGTGACCCAGGCCTCTTGAGTCCGAGAGCATATACACCCGCTCCATCCTCCCCACACCCTCTTCATCCTCCCCACAGTTGGAGCAGATCCGCAGGGACATCCGAGACTTCCGGTCTAGCGCGGGGCTGGACAAAATCATCGTGCTGTGGACGGCGAACACGGAGCGCTTCTGTGAGGTGATTCCAGGCCTCAACGACACAGCCGAGAACCTACTACGCACCATTGAGGTGGGCGCACGCCCGGGTGAAGTGGGTCAGGCAGGGCCAGTCCCAAACACAGCTCTGTGCTGACTGCCCACCTTGCCCACAGCTTGGTCTGGAGGTGTCGCCCTCCACGCTCTTCGCCGTGGCCAGCATCCTAGAGGGCTGTGCCTTCCTCAATGGGTCCCCGCAGAACACCCTGGTGCCCGGAGCCCTTGAGCTTGCGTGGCAGCGCCGGGTTTTTGTGGGCGGAGATGACTTCAAGTCAGGCCAGACCAAAGTCAAGTCCGTGCTCGTGGACTTCCTCATTGGCTCCGGCCTCAAGGTGCGTGGGCCTAGGGGGCTGCTGAGTGCAGGAAGGGGGCCTGGGCCGCGAGCACCTGGCTTGTGGGGCCACAGGGCCTGCAGCTGCTGGGGCGTCCCTTGTACCCACAGACCATGTCCATCGTGAGTTACAACCACCTGGGCAACAACGATGGGGAGAACCTGTCGGCGCCATTGCAGTTCCGCTCTAAGGAGGTGTCCAAAAGCAACGTGGTGGACGACATGGTGCAGAGCAACCCAGTGCTCTATGCGCCCGGCGAGGAGCCTGACCACTGCGTGCGTGGGGCGCGGGCGCGGGCGCTGGGTTGCCCGGCGAGGGGTGGTGGGAACCCGGGCAAACTCATGCTGCACTCCAGGTGGTCATCAAGTATGTGCCGTACGTGGGCGACAGCAAGCGCGCGCTGGATGAGTATACCTCGGAGCTGATGCTGGGCGGAACCAACACACTGGTGCTGCACAACACATGCGAGGTGCAGTGCGGCTTCAGGGGCTGCTGTGGGAGGCGGGGCTTGGCCACCACCCCCACCTCCTGACCCACCCGTCCTGCAGGACTCGCTGCTGGCCGCACCCATCATGCTGGACCTCGCGCTACTGACCGAACTGTGCCAGCGTGTGAGTTTCTGCACTGACGCTGACCCCGAGCCACAGACCTTCCACCCCGTGCTGTCCCTGCTCAGCTTCCTCTTCAAGGCGCCACTGGTGCCACCGGGCAGCCCGGTGGTCAATGCGCTTTTCCGCCAGCGCAGCTGCATCGAGAACATCCTCAGGTGCGCCCCAGCCTCCAGGTTCCCCATTCAGGGCCCAGATACCCCCTGGCTAAACTATGCACAGGGCTTGGGGGGCTATAGGCGGTGTCTGGCTCTGCTAAGCTGTACGGCCTCTCCAGGGCCTGCGTGGGGCTCCCGCCACAGAACCACATGCTACTGGAGCATAAGATGGAGCGCCCAGGGCCCGTCCTCAAGCGAGTCGGACCCGTGGCTGCTGCCTGCCCTGTGTTGAACAAGAAAGGACCGGTACCCGCTGCCACCAACGGCTGCACTGGTGATGCCAACGGGCATCCGCAAGTGGAGGAACCCCAGATGCCCACCACCTGAGGCCCTGGTCACACAGCTTCCCAGCTGTTCCTCCCCGCTGCCCCCCAAGACCCCACCTTGCTAGGCCCCCACAAAGACAATAAAGGCGCTGCCACTCTTAGCCCTCCTTCCACCCGGGGTTCTTGGGGCCTGTGACCTGACTCTGCCTCCCTCTACTTTGACTCTGAGCACCCAGCTTCAGTCCCACTCCCTCTGCCCATGGTCATCACCCCAACTCCCAGGGAGAGCCCAGAACCTGGAGCCTCGCTCTGCCCCCAGTTCTCAAAGGTGGGGCTAGATGGGGGCGTGGGGGAACATCAGACCACAGGGTGGAGGGTGTGGTGGCCGAAGGCCAAAAAGGGAATCTGAGACAAGCTACCAAAAACCAAAACCAGCTTCCATTTATTGATGGGCCCCACTCCCTGACGTCCTGGGGAGAGGGGCCCCCCAAAGAGCCCTCTGGGACAAAATACAAATGGCAGGAAGGGTCCATACAGAAAAGAACGTCTCTGAGGTCCTTGCGTTTTTAATAAAATGGTAAGTCTTTCGTGTGGGGCCTCCCAGCCGGGCAAGCCTTGATTGGCCAGGAGTCCAGGTGCCCGAGGTGTGACCTCAGCCCCTCGCCCTGAGCAGGGGTGCTGGGCAGAAGCCTAGGCCCGCAGAGGCCCGGGGCTGCCGCCCCATCACACGCTCATGGTCATCCCTGGCGAGTACTGCGGAGAGAGGAGGGGGCAGCGCGCAGGGGCCGAGTTTAGCTTCGGAAGAGGCTGAGACCCGCCCCCAGGGACAATGGGGGACAGGGCAGGGCTGGGTCCTGGGCAGACGGGTTGGGGATAGGAGGGAACGGGGGAGGGGCGATGCGTGGGGAGGCCGCCCTGGGGCGCGGGTCCCGGGGTGGGGGCGGTTGGCATCGGGACTGTGAAACAGGAGTGGGAGGTGGTGGGGTGTGAGGAGAGGTTAGGGAGAGGGGAAGTATGCCGCGGCCGCCCCCCCACCTGGCCCGCCGCGGTCACGGTCTTGCTCTGGCCCCCCGGCCGCCCCGCCGGGGCCTGCCCGCCAGGCCCCTCCGGCCCGACGCCGCCGCGGGGGGGGAGTCGACGCAGTCGCTTACGCTTTCGCTCGGGAACGGGTGCAGGAAGGTCCCGGCGGCCGCCATCTCGCCGTCGTCCCGCGGGGTGCCCGGGGCGTTGCTCAGGCCGGCCACGGCGCCGGGAGAGCTCTGGGGGTGGCCGTGGTCAGCGCGGAACTCCCTGCCCCGCCCCCCACTCCCACCCCTTCCCGGGTCCCCCCGCTCCGCAGGAGCGCGGCCCCCTTACCTTCGGCAACCCGTCCATGTCGCCCGAGCCTGCGGACCGACAGACACGGGTACCGGCTCAGACGTGCTGACGCCAGGACGCCAGGCCCCCCGGCCTCCAGGGGCCGAAGACCCTCGCGAGCTTCCTCCGCCGCCGCGCCCCCACCCCGCACAGCCCGCCAGGAACCCCGGGACTGAGGCCAGGTGGACGGTTGGGCCTGGGGGGAGGGGCGGTCAGTGCATCCCCTGGTTTGGTCGCTGGATTCCGCTCCAGGTGGAGGCAGACCCTGTCACTGAGTGGTCCCCGGGGGGCTCAGGGCGCCACTAGACACCTCCACCTGACAGGCGGGCTGACTGGCGAGGGGAGGCAACCAGGGAGCGCACGGGCCCGGAAGGCAGGAAGGCAGCGTGGGCAGGAGCAGGGATGCCCACTCACCCAGGGATCCGTTCACATGGTGAGGCTCCATCGCGCTCATGGCGGCCATGGGGCCCTCCGGGCCAGGGCCGAGCGGGAACTGCAGGCATGAGGACAGCGTGGGTCTCGGGCCACCCATTCCCTCAGTGGGGTCACCGCCTCGAGAAGCACCCCCGCAAGCCCCCACTCACATTAGCCCTGCCAGCGCCCGGCCCGATGGGGTTCATGATAGTGTACATGTTTTCGCTGGAGTTAGTGGAATCTGGGGGAGATCAGGGGACAGGAAGGGTGCCAGGTGTGACGGGGTTTCCCCCAACCATACCCACCCTAGCACACCCCGGCTCTGCCTAGGCCATACCTCCAGGGCTAGGCATGATGGGTGTTCCAGGGGGCCCACCTCCTCCTGGGGGTCCCTGCACACAGGAGACAGGAACCGTGAGAAATGGTCCCTCATCTGCCATCCCACAGCCCTTGCCCAGGGCTGGCCCAGCCTTGCTCAGACGTACCGTGTAGCTGCCGGGGGATGAGGAGGAGTAGGGGATCTGGGGACAGGGGCAGCTGTGAGCAGTCAGCCAGGCGGCTCGCCCAGTGCCCCTCCCACCCCACCCCAGGCCTGCCCACCCAGCCTTAGGCTCACCGAGTTTCCACTGGGGCTGGCCCACGGGCCACGAACTCCTGAGCCCCTGGAAGAGACGGTGGGTGACAGACTCCGGGGCTAGTCCATGTGGATCACAGCCCCCGCCACGCACCCCCCACACCCTGCTCCACTGTGTCCCCAGACAGGCCACAGAGCAGATGTTGCTGGAAAAGTGGCCACCGCGAGCAGCCAGGTTCCAATCTCAACCCATCACTGGCCCCGGGGGACTAACTGCTACTTCAGGCCTGTCTCCCCTCAGTGGCCATGAAATAAACAATATCCAAGACTGTCCTGAGGATTCAGGGCCTGCCCCAGCTGACCCAGCCATGAAGCTAGTGGTGGCCTGTGAACTGCACACTCCGGGGGTCCCCGAGGGTCTTACATGTTCATGGCAGGCAAGCCTGGGCCAGTAAGGGAGTTGGGTGGGGGCCGCATGCCACCTCCATAGCTCTGCAGAGGCAAAGGGGCTGTGAGGGGCAGACCGGGGACAGCCCGAAAGCCCCACCCACCAGGGCTCCACTCTTACCTGGGGCCCCACGCTGGCCATGCCCCGAGGAGGCGTCACCCTCTGCATTGGGCCGCCCATGCTTGGATGCCCTGGGGTGGGGCAGAAGGAAGGGGACTCGGACCTGGACCATTACCCAGTGTGGACAGCAGGGAGGCAGCAAGGTCAGGGCTCTGAGAGCTGGAATTCTGATTGATGGGGGGATAGGGGCTGGAGCTTCCCTACTCACCCTGGGCTCTTGGGGAGGGCTCCATGGCGCCAGGGAGGAGGGGCTGGGAGCCGGGGAGGCCTGCGGGAGGCTGCAGAGGGGGTGCGGCGGCACTGAGTGTGGGGTGCTCTCTCCCCGGCCCAGCTCCTGCCCCCCTCCCATCATCCCTTTCTCACCTGACTTGGCATCCGCAGGGCGGGCCGGGGGCCCCCTGGGAAGCGCGGTGACATGAAGGGCTGGAAGAGGTGGGTGGGGATCAGCACCTCCCCCCACCCTCTGGCTCCCAAAGCTACCCCATTCCTGCTATGCTGGGGGACCCCCGACCTGGGGAGCCCCCTCCTCCAGAACCAGTCAGCAAAGCCTGGCGGTGCCAGCCGGCCAGGATATCATGGCTTGGGGGCAGGAGGGGGTGGCACTGGGGGAGGGGATGTGTGTGTGTTAGGGGCAGGCACCACAGCTGCTTACCTGACCGGGAGGCCCCATCATGGGGGCGTTGGGGTTGTGGGGGGATGGCTGGGAGCCCGAGGGGCCCTAGGAGGACAGAACCAGGTGGGTTGGGGGGAATGAGGTCCTACTGGGTTTGGCTGAGGAGGGGAGGGGCTCCATGGAGGCAGAGGGGTGGGCCAGCCTATGGGACAGGGACCCTGTGGGAAGGCTTGAGGGCAGGACTCAGGCACCAGTGGTCACCAGGACCACTGTGGCCACTGCATCCCCAAGCACCCTGTGCACACGCATGTACAGGCCAAGCGTGCAGACACCCATCCTCCACTGTACTCGGGCCCTCCCTCGCTGGCCCCTGAAAGGCCCACCTGGGCACACCTGCGACACAGAGGACCCTCCCACCCATCTCCAGCCTGCCGGCCTCATGACCTCTGCCCACGTGGGACCCTCATCCTCAGACGCATGTTCACCCAGAGTTGGGGGCCAGGGGACTCCAGCCTGGGCCATACCTGGAAGAAGCCAGCTGCCATGGGGCCTGCGGCCATTGCGTCACCTGGGGCCATACTCCCCATCACAGGGCTGGGGGCAGCTGCAGCGCTCTGTAGGGGTGCGGGAAACCGAGAGGGCCAGGTCAGGGCACTTGGACACTTCCTACCTGGGGTGTGCCCCCTCCTCTCTGCAGGTGGCTGGCCCCATGGGACAGCCAGCTGGCATTGGTCAGTGAGCACACTGGGGTTGTCGCCTGAGGATCTGTGGGTCTGAAGACCCTGTAGGACCCAGGATCCAGTGCTGCCCTCATCTCACACAGACCTGCCCCCGATTCCAGACCCATCCCAACGGGCCCTGCATCGTCCTGGCTGGCAGGACAGCTCAGCTGGGTCCCCAGCTCTACCCAGGACACCCCAAATAAACATACACACAAATATACTGGCAGTTTCAAGAGCCTCCCTGAAGGCTCTACCTTAGAGCAGCTGTGGACCCCTGCCCCACCCCACCCTGCCCGTCGTCCAGGAGGGAGGGGGAAAAGCAGGATTCTGGGGTGGGGTTCCCTTTCCCCAGCCTCTCTCAGATTGAGAAGGGGAGAAGACACGGTGCTAGAGGGGGCTTCCTGTATCTGCCAGAAATTCTGGTGGCAGCCCAGGCCTGGTCGGGGACCAAGTTGTAGACCTGTCTGCTATGGGACCTATAGGGTCTGGCAGGGGGAAGGTGGGAAGGGGGATGTGAGGTGGGGAGGGCGGCCCGGTCTATGAGGGCAAAGGGACACCTCTGGGGACAGGGAGGAGAGAACTTCTCTCCCGGCCTCTGTATGGTCCAGGCCAAACCCCAACCCCCAAAAACAAGGGGAGGGGCTCTCTCTGGGGTTGGCCCAAGCCAGCACATCGGGACGCTCAGGTGTTTGTGGCATTAATTGATGCCACTTGGGCTCAGAGAAGTTGAGCACTCTGCCTGCAGTCACACTGCGTTTCCTGTCCTCAGGGACTGCTGAGAGGGGTCCCCTGCCTAGAGCAGAGCCCCAGGAGAAATCCTCCCTCCCCGTGTAGGGCTGCGGGCTGGCCTCTTCTCTGAGGTTAGCCTCAAGCCTCCCGCCAGGGTCCTAAGCTGGGGGAGGGGGTGGAGGAAGGAGCCCCCTAAGCTCACCATGACGGAGAGCACTCCCAAGGCCCAGAACAAATCCTTCGAAAGCCCTCGTGCCCTAGGGCCCCACTCCTGTGCCACTTTCTCAGTTACAAACTGCCAGGTCCCCTCTGGGCCCCCACCCCACCCCCTCCCGCAAACACAATGGCCTGGAGCAGCTGCGCTCCCAGGCGGCCCCTCCGGTCCACTCCCGGAGGGTGGGCAGGGGGCATCTCTGAGCCCTGTGTCTGTCCACCCCACAGGGAGGGGGTTCTCTCGGGCCACAGCGGGTGCCTGAGCGTTTCCTGGTCGCAGAGGCTCCACCGCAGCCTCCCCCCGGCCCCCTGCGCCCCGCAGCTTCCCAACTCTAGGCTCCGAGGAGTTAATCCCGGGCGGCGCGCCCTCCCTGGCGGTTGGCCCGGGCCGGACCCCCTACGTCAATCATCCCTGAAGAGCAGCCGGCCCGGCACGCGTTGCCATGGCGATGGGCTGGGCGCTCCGGCGTTTCCTGGAGACGCCAAGGTCGGCCTGGAGCCGGGGAGGGGCGGACAGAGCACCCCACTCAGAGGGCGGGAGAAAGGCACGAGAGGAAGGGGCCACCTCTGTGCGGGTTCGGCAGGCAGGGTGCCCCCAGTGAGAGTGAGAGCAACGGAGGCGACGGCACGGCATGACGAGTCCCCACGGAGATTCGGTCACCCCAGGGCTTGGGCGGCCTCCGCCCTGGGCCCTGCGGTCTACACTCCGCGCCGGTGCTGCCATGGTAACCGCTGCGCGCCTGGGAAGCGCGTTCTCGCCGACTCGCCAGCTCCGCCCTCCTGGCCCGGCGGGGGCGCCCAGAGAGGATGCTAGACCCAGACGGCAGGGATGGGGACAGAGTCGCCCAAGTCCACAGCTCCAGACACCCCCGGGGCCCCAGACCTAGCGGGACTAGGACAAGGGGACCACACACGAGCAGTGGGACACCATGGGGGTGAACAGCAGTGACGCCAGGAGAGCTTCAGCGTGCCCAGCTCCCATGCAGTGTGCTGGAGGCATCTTCAGAGACATGGGCGCCCCACCCCTCAGGCCGCCTCT
The DNA here is from genome assembly GCF_008728515.1 of Papio anubis. Taxonomy (NCBI): domain Eukaryota; kingdom Metazoa; phylum Chordata; class Mammalia; order Primates; family Cercopithecidae; genus Papio; species Papio anubis. The sequence goes on from NC_044995.1 coordinate 33,657,973, forward strand.
GCCTTGCTGAAACCTGCCCTCTGGCACGCAGGGGGCAGGGAATGGGCGGGACTGGCGCCCCCCAGCCGCCCACCGGCAGAGCCGGCACCTCCCCCTCAGACCCAACAGAGGGGGCCAGGTGGCCCAGCGCACAGGATGAAGGGAAGGGCTGCCATCTGCTGCCCCATGACAACAGGAGGCTGCCATCCCCTGGTGTTAGCCAGGCAGAGCCTCCACTCCAGGCAGGCCTCTGACCTTTTCTAACCCAGAAGGAAAATGACAGCAGAGAGGCAGTGGGCAGCTCCAAGTACCCGGCAAGGTCAGAAACTGTCCTAGTGCCTGGCCCATCGGGCACCCCCACCGGGGCTCCCCGCTCAGAGGAGCAGCAGTGACCCCCAACGCACACACGGCAAAGGAGGAGGAAGGCAGTGAGCTTCCCCCATCTCTAGGCAGGCTCACAGGAGGGGCGGGGAAATGGCACCCACCCAGTACCCCGAGGAGGGTGGGAGGGCTGTGGGGACCCTCAGAAGCGTGGTGCAGTGAAAAGAGCTTTCCCTTACTCTGTGAATGACCCTGGACCAAGGGGAGGGTGGAGGGACCCCCAGAAGTGGCCAAGAGCCTGAGTGGCAGCTGCAGCTCTTCCTGTCAACCCCAAACTACCACCATTCCCAGCCCTCCTCTAGCTGTGCAGCCCCCACCCCACCTCCCCAGCCACCCAGCCACAGGCCCAGCAGACCTCCCACCCTGGAGTCCCCGAGTCCCTGGGGCTGGGACTCACATAGTCCTGGAAGGCCTTGGCCTCGCCGGAGTGCTCGCAGGCCTCTCTCCGGTCAGGCGCTGCACAGTACAGATCCCAGAACACACTGTGGGCGGCAGGGATAGATGGTTGCTCCACGTGACCCCCTCAACCCCCTTCCACAGTCCACCCACAGCAGCCCAGCACGCACCACCACCAGGAGTGCAGGAACCCGGGGGGCTCCCCCAGCGTGATGTTCTTCTCCCATCGGATCTGCAGGGAAAGGAAGGTGGTGAGGGGGTGGCCCTACCTGACCTTGCGCCACCACGCAGCAGGGTGCCCAGAGAACATCTGGGCAGGGATGGAGTGGGGAGGGAAGGGTAACTGGGTGGGCAGAGGGCCCCAGGATGTGTGGCAGGTCCCGACTGGGCATGTGGACCAGATGCCTGGATGCCAGCCCGGGCCCGGACCCTGCCGAATCCTCAGTTCCCAGGGCCATCAGAGTGGCAACGCGGGCCCACCCCCTGGATCCCCAGTGGAAATGGAGGAGGCCCCTGGGCTGTGGGTGGGGAGGGAGGGCCAGGCTGGAGGAAGCGGCTTACCTCAGATAGGAAGGTCTGGGCTGACTTCTGGGCACCGATGTGCAGCAGGTACTCATAGACGTATAGCGCCAACCTGTGGGGGCAAGGTGGTCCAGGGGGCTCAGGCTCTCCAAGGCAAAGGCCCGCCCCAAAGCCCTTCCACCTCTCAGGAGGGCGGGTGGAAAGGTGGCCTTCCCACCAGCTGCTCAGCAGGGACAGCTCATAGTTATCCATCCACGTCCTACAGGCCCCTCCCAGGCATCCCTGACCCCCAATTCCAGGCCGAATTCGGCTGTGTTCCGCACTCCCTCGAGGACCAAGTCCTTGCCCTGTCCTGCCAACACTGTGACTTCAGAGAGGCCTCCGTGCTGGGGAGGACTTCTCCACAGAGGAGTGTCATTCCTGAGTATGTGCGGGGTGGGTACGACCAGTGGGCACCCTGGGCCATGTAGTGTGCTCAGGGCCCACACCCAAACTCATCCCCAACCTTCCCGGCCCAGGACGGAAGGAGGGAAGGGGCCCTCCCCCTGACATCCCCCCCATTTCCTGGACCCCATCTCTTCCTTAGGGTCGCTGCCCATCCACTGTGGTGGCCTCAACCCTTCCTGCAGACTGTCCCCAGTCAGGGCAGTGCTGAGCCTGGGGCAGTGTCTGGGGAATGGAGGTGGGGGGCCAGGGGAGGTAGGGCCCGCAGTGCCACGTCTGCAGTGGTGCCACCCTACCCAAACGCCCACAGGGCTCCGCACAAGTCCCCAGCCTGCCAGGGACCCCTGGACTCACCCTCTCAACCACTGCGTACCCCAAGAGCTTGGACCTGGGCCACCCTCGCCCAGCCAGGTGGCTCCAGCACGGCCCTCTGCAGGTCAGGGAGAGGCCGGACTGTCCACCCCACTCCAGTCCAGCTGCCACACCAGACAGCAGAGGACAAAGCCCTCATCCAAAGGGGCGCCCAGTTCTGTGGCACCAGCCCTTCTGGACCTCCCTGGAATGAGCCGCCCCCTCTCAGAGTTCTTGTACTACCCAGCTAGGGACCCACGAGGGTCTGCTGGGGGTTGGGGGACTCTTGGATTCAAGACAGGGTACCAGAGGGCCAGCCTGAGGCTGAGCCCTAGAGGCGAGAAGCAGGCAGGCCTGGGGGCCCTTCCAGCCGCCTCCGGCTCAGCTGCGCCGCCCTCTCTGGCTGCCGGCCCCATCCTAAAATAACCTTCCTTTGACTCACACTCTGCTCCCTCTCAGTCAGGCTGCTCCAATCCCAGCACCCACCACCTATCATGTCCCCCAGGTCCCTTTCAGACTTCCAACCCTCTGGTTCCTGCCCCGGCCCCTAGAGAACGTGAGGACTTCCTGCCCCCACCTGGTCTTCAAGGGCACTGCCCTTGCCCCAGATCTTATCCTGCCTCCCCTCCTTCATTCATTCACTTCTTCATTAGTTCCTCCAGCATCCATGAAGTGCCTTTTGAGCAATGCACACCCCCAGCCCGTCCTGGAGGCCACGTTCTTGAGGGGAGAGACAGAGACAGGCAATACCTGTCAAGAGAGGTGAGCTCTGTGGCAGGCTGGAAGGCGCTGAGGCTACGGAAAGGCAAGTGGCGCGGCATCAGGGAGGGGAGGCGGCCCAGGGCGGGGTGCACCAGGCTCACACTGTACCATGTGAGCTGTGCAGGCCACCCCAGGGGCAGGGATGGGGCAGGACACACAGCGCCCAGTGGTCAGCCCTGCATCATCACACCACTCTTCGAGAGTGCCCCCAGCCCAGATCCTGCTAGATTCTGACCTCACACCCCTCCAGTCTCCCACACCAGCTCTTCCTCCACTTTCCTGGCCCCACGGCCTGCACGCCCGCCTATCTAGCTCACTTCTGTGGCACCTTGGCCCATCTAGAGGCTTCTGAGCCTTTCCCTGTGGCTAGTGGCTGAGAGGCCTGCGTCCATCAGTGGAAGGGGAGCACACAAGGCCAGACTGGGCAGGTTCAAGGGGCAGACTGACCAGCCTGGGGAGCCCAATGCCAACTCACCCACCAGGTGCGGAAGAGAGTTCCCACCCCAGCCACTTGGGGGTCAGAGCAGGGGGCATGAAACGCCAGAGTGGGGTAAGACAGAGTTGTGGGAACGCTGGTGAGCTGCCCCAGGAGGGCTGGGGCAGCGGGAGATCCTGCACAGGCTGCATTCTGAGTACCCCACACCCAGGGCACGGCTGTCCAAGAGGCCCAGGGGGAGTCCTGAAGAGGGGGCTGCCAAGGGTTCTACCTGCCTTGTCTCCCATTCCCTGACTGTCCCCATGAGCACCTAACCCAGGAGGTGGCCCCCCCAGAGCCCACCCCGCCCTCTTCTGCTGTCCTCCTGCCTCCAGCCCCGTTGGCTACCAGCTCTGTCCTCTCCTCTGCTCTCCCTGTGCGGCCGCCCGTCCTGTTTTGATGATGCCTTCAAGTAGGGGCTGTCCAGAGGATGCTATGGCCTGACCTTCCCCAAACTTGGGATCCACTGATCCACTGTCCACTTGATCCACTGATCCACTGACCCAGCCTCGACACCCTGAGCCCCCATCCCTTCAGCTTGGCCTTTACACACACATCCCATCCAAGGAGCCTCTGGTGGTGTGTGCACAGGCGTGCACCTGCATGAGATCCACCCAGCTGTCCCCAAACATCACTGCATTTAAAAAAACACTGAAGGAGGCCGGGCGCGGTGGCTCAAGCCTGTAATCCCAGCACTTTGGGAGGCCGAGATGGGCGGATCACGAGGTCAGGAGATCGAGACCATCCTGGCTAACACGGTGAAACCCCGTCTCTACTAAAAATACAAAAAACTAGCCGGGCGAGGTGGCAGGCGCCTGTAGTCCCAGCTACTCGGGAGGCTGAGGCAGGAGAATGGCATAAACCCGGGAGGCGGAGCTTGCAGTGAGCTGAGATCCGGCCACTGCACTCCAGCCTGGGCGACAGAGCGAGACTCCGTCTCAAAAAAAAAAAAAAAAAAAAACACTGAAGGAAATCTGATTCAGGCCCCTCTCCCCACCTCCACTGCACACCTGAGCCAGGCCACCCACCGTCTCCCACCTGGATTATGACAGAGTCCCCTCCAGGCACTGCTCCCCCAACCCCCACGTTCCTTGTGCAAACCCTCCTGTGCGCTGCCTCCCCCTAACCCACACACTGGCTGCTCTGCCACCCCAGGGCCTCTGCGCACTGTTTCCCTGCCTAGTGCACTTCCGCCCAGAGACTCCAGTGTCACCTATCAGGGGCTTCCCTGTCACATGGAAGCCCACACCCTGCTCCGTCTCCCCCTCTGAGAGTCTCTGTCTTCGCCCCCCGATGGAATGTGGCTTCAGGCGGGGTGGGGACTCGGAGTCCGCTCACTGTGACGCCCTTACAATGGAGCTGGGCATCCTGGGCCCCGAGTCACCCCAGTGAATGAACAAACCGGCCCGGGGACCCCCTCCTGGGATGCCGGGAGGATCAGGCGAGCCATGGGGTAAGCACTGATGAAGGTCAGCAGCCATTCTGTCCACATTGAGGATTTGGGAATTTCTCCTGGGAGCGATGGGAGGCCAGAGGAAGTTTCTGACTTCGCTGATTTCCCTTCCACATTAGTCCTTTTATTTGGAACAGGATTCAGTCTCCAGGGAAGAACTGTGGGTTGTTATTGTTTTGTGTGAAAAGTTTTGAAGCCTGGCTGTTCGGCCAGGGAGTTTTGGGACCTACAAAGCCCTCCCCTCCCAGAGGACGGCTTTGGGGGCCAGGTCTGGGGGCGCCACCGGTTGGGGCCCTGAGCTCAGTTATAGGGAAGGGCTCTGGATGCAAATCACCTGTGCCCCCTACGGGCCACTTGCCCTGGGTCGGCACAACCTCTCAGGGCCTGCCGCCTACGAGGGCTCCCTGTGCCACACGGGCAGGTGGCCAGAAACGAACATGGGGAGGCACCTGGAAGAGCAGCAGGCAGCCCTCCCTGCAGAAAGAACACAAGACCCGGAGGACATGGGGTGCCTGGACCTGGAGCGAGCATGAGGCTACACAGGGAAGCAGAGCCAGGATGGGGTGCTAGCTAGCGCCTGGTGGCCTGAAATATACCACAGCTACCTCCATAATGACGCGAGTTACCATAATTACCGAGAATGGCCACAATGGGTGCTCCCTACTCAGCGCCCTCCTGAACACAGACGCTGCTGGGACAGGAGACACCTGCCACTTACGGCTTTCTGTCACCGTGCCATCTGTCACCAGGTCTCACTGCTGTCCCCAAAGGGACCCTCCAACCCTTGCCATTCTCCCTCCCCTGTGCCAACCCTAAAGGCCGGGCCTTTGGCAGCTTCTTGGCAAAGTGGCAGCCTCTCCTTACTACCCTCCACACCTGCCCCTCATAGCCATTTCCAGCCAGCGGCCAAAATGACCATGTCCAATTGTGAATCCCATCCCTGGCTTTCCTGCCAGGCTGATGAACAAGCCACCGGCATCCATGTGCTGGGTCAAAATCAAGCCTGGGAGAAGCCCATGGGCTGCCAGGCGACACCAACCATGACTGTGATTCATGGACCTCTTCTCAACCTGCCTGGCAGCGCTTGAGTGTTGAAGGATATACACACCCCACTCTTGTTGCGGGTGGCCTATTCAGACCCCAGCCTCCCTTGGCCCATTCTGCTGCCCCCGCACTCCGCAGTCACCACCATCTGCTGCAAGCCCCCGAGGGCAGGCACCCACCAGGTGCTCGGTCCGTTCCTGGAGCCAGCTGGCCGAGACCTCGCGTGAGCCGGGAAGGCCTGTAGGCTCTAAGGGCAGCCAGAAGGGGCTCAGGATTGGGGCCAGAGAGAGAAGGAAGGAGGCATGAGGCTCAGTGCAGGAAGGAAAGTGCAGTGCTGCAGAGTCAAGGTTTGGAGCAGTGTGACCCCTTCACCCCATTTCACAGAGGAGGAAACCGAGGCCCAGAAGCAGGAAGTGGCTCGCCTGTGGTGGATACTTCCTGAGAGCCGAGTGGCTGCACCAGTGGGTGCTCCACCTACGGGCTCCTACCCAGTCCTTGCAAAGATCCTGAAAGACGGGTTGTCCACATTTCAGATGAGGAAACTGAGGCCTGGGGCTGCCTCTTAGAGCTCATCTGTGCCAGAGAAGCTGAGTCCTCATCAGGTGGCTTCCTCTCCAGGGCCCTGGTGTCCCTTTGGGTGAAATGGGGGGATGCAGCCATCTGGTGTTCTCCAGGCTTTCTTTGATAGCGGAACCTCACCTCCAAACCAACACTTACACGAGACCCTCTCCGTGAAATGGAAGCACACCTCCCCCCGCAGCCTCCCCACTGGCAGCTGAGGGACTTCCGAGAGCCTTGAGTCCCCAGACCAGTGTCCCCAGAGCACCTCTGCTGGGCAGGTTGGGGGGTGGGAGGACAGTAAGGGAAGGGGGCCAGGAATGCAGCTAAACCCCTCACCCTACCACTCCCAGCTCAAACCTATGAAATCTCTTCCTTCTTACTTGGGTCCAGGCTGCCATCAGCTCTCTTTCGCCGTTTTTTTGTTTTTGTTTTTGTTTTCTTTTTGAGATGGAGTCTCGCCCTGTCACCCAGGCTGGAGGGCAGTGGCACGATCTCAACTCACTGCAACCTCTGCATCCCAGGTTCAAGTGATCCTTTCACCTCAGCCTCCAGAGTAGCTGAGATTACAGGCACCCGCCACCACGCCCGGCTAATTTTTGTATTTTTAGTAGAGACTGGGTTTCATCATGTTGGCCAGGTTGGTCTCGAACTCCTGACGTCAAGTGATCCACCCACCTTAGCCTCCCAAAGTGCTGGGATGATTATAGGCGTGAGCCACCATGCCCGGCCTCCCCAGCTGTCTTTGAGACAACTGTGTCCACATCCCCAGGGACTCCCAGCCTCTGTTCCTGACTCCTCTAAGCCCCACTCCACCTGGGAGCCAGAGCACACTTCTGCACACACAACCAACTGTGGCCCATCTGGCACTCTTGCAGGCTGCCTCTTCCTATACCTGGGCCCAACCTCAGCTCCTTTTCCTGGTCCCACCTCAGGGCCTTTGCACTTGCTGTGCCCTCCACCTGACATCCCCTCACCCTTCACTATATATCACCCACTTTGCTTTCTCCAGGTAACTGGATACCTGCCTCCCTGCTGGGGTGGGGGCTTCTTCAGGGCCACTGACCCTGCCATCCCGACTGCCACACCCTGGGACACCCAGGGCAGATATGCTGAACCAGTGAACGATCCTGATTCCCACTGGATGGGTGGTCGCCTCCAGAGCCAGCAGCTGGCTGGAGACACACAGGAGACAGACCAGGGGTCCGGGGTGACCATGGCAGACACCTCCTACTTCCAACCTGAGCAGGAGCCAGAGGCCAGTTTCGAAAAGTCTTTGGGTTTGAGGGTGCTTGGAAACGGAGCTCATCTTCCTAACTGCACACAGACAAGGGAGGCCTGATGGTGCAGCCATTTGCCTACCACCTTCTGGCCAGAACAGCCTCTTCTCCAAAATGACCCAGAGGCTGGGCAGAGGGGACAGGCATCTTTGTGGAGGGGTGGGGTATCCCAAGTCAGCCTAGGCAGAAGAGGTAGGATGGGGACACTCAGCCAACGTCCAGGGCTCCTCTCCAGCACCCAGACATTCAAGTCCTCCCTCCTGGCCTGGCCCTCAAGGCGGGTCCTCATGGGACCCCTCCCCGCTGGCCCAGCCTCCTCTCTGCTTGGGTGGCCAGTTCCACACCCCGGGTCACTCCAGGTGGCTCAACTTCAAGGATCCTGCAAGTCCACCATCAGCTATGACAAGACTCCCCTCCTCCTAGGCACTTTTTTTTTTTTTTTTTTTTGAGACGGAGTCAGACTCTGTTGCCAGGCTGGAGTGCAGTGGTGTGATCTCGGCTCACCGTAACCTCTGAGTCCTGGGTTCAAGCGATTCTTCTGCCTCAGCCTCCCCAGTAGCTGGGACTACAGGCGCCCACGCCCAGCTAATTTTTGTATTTTTAGTAGAGACAGGGTTTCACCATGTTGGCCAGGATGGTCTCGATCTCTCGACCACCTCAGCCTCCCAAAGTGCTGGGATTGCAGGTGTGGGCCACCACGCCCGGCCTCTGGGCAATTTCACCAACACTGCAAACTGCCCCGTGCCCTTCCTGTGGGACGGTCACAGCTCCAAGCACCTTTCAAATGCTCTCCACCCGGAGAGCATACTCGGCTGCCTCCCCACCCCGAGAGACCTCAGCCCCACCACCACCCTTCCTCCATCCGCACGGTGGAACCTACCCCTACCAGCCTGAGAGCGCCTGGTACCCACCGCCTGGAGCCACGCCCAGAAAAGAGGGGCCCTCAGTATGCACTCTTCGGTGGTATCAAGAGAAGGGCTCCGTCGTCCCCACCCGCCCTCGGACTGTGAACCGTGCGGCTTCCCCAGGGGCCCCACACAGCTGCTGGGGCCAGGGCAGACAGGTGGCCGCGCGCCCCTCCAGCCGCCCTCCAGGTCTTCCCCAGGCGCCCGGGGTCCCCGAGCCGACACTCTCGCTCTTCCTGGAAAACTTCGCCGACCTCGATCCCCGTGCGTCTGCAGCCTCGGGCACCCACGTCTCGGGGAGGCCTCGCGACCCCCGAGTCCCGCTCGGGGATCTCGCGCGCCCCCCGCCAATCTCTTGCCCCTCGGGGGTCGCGCGGCCCCGCCAATCTCGCGACCCCTCGAGCGCGCTCAGGTTCCGCGCTCCCCGCCGCCCGCGCCCACGTGCCCCGCGCGGTGCCCGCCCGCGCCGGAGCCCACGGAAGAGCGCGGACGCCGAGCCCCGCCCCCGGCCCCGGCCCCGCACTCACTTCTCGCGGGCCTGGCTGTCGGAGGGCACGGCCGAACCCTTGCCCCCCTTGGCGTACATGCTGCTCCGCGCCGCCGCCGCCGGGGCCCACACCTGTCAGGCGGCGCCGCGGGCCGCGCTCGCCGTCGCCATAGCTACCCCGCGCCCCGGGCCTCACCGCCCCGAGCCCCGGGCGGGCACCGCGGGCATCGTCCGCGCGGGGGAGCTCCAGACGGCTGCAGCAGCGGCGGCAGCGGCGGCTCCAGCTCCGGTCCCGGCCGCAGGGTGGCTTTTTTTTCCTCCCTTTCCTCCGCGCGGGCTGTTCCGGGAAACGCGCGCTCCCCTCCTCCCGCCGCGCGCGCCCCCGCCCGCTGCCTCCCCGCCGCCCGCGGGCGCCGCTCTTAAAGGGGCGATGGCGGGCGCGCGGGTGGGTCCCGCCGCCGGGACCGCGGGCCAAGCGCGCACGCGCAGTGCCCATTGCAGGGGGTGGGGGCGCGGCTACACACTCGCGGGTCAGGATCGGGGACGGCCACCCAGGGACGCACAGCTGATCGCGGCTGCACACGCGCGCGAGCACACGTTCACTCACCTCATGGAGCCAGCCACCCAAATTGTACACCCAGCCACACACATTTGCAGCGACACTCAACATAGCGCTTTACACAACAAAAGTATACCCCGCTGCTGGAACGACTGCGGATAGCCCCATAAAGCCTCAGGCAGTGACACTGGGTGTCTCACCCTGCAGAGCTACCCACACTCAGCACGGGTGGGAACCACCGCACACACAGCCCGCCCAGCGACACACATACACTGCCACACACCCAGCTCACAGTGGCCGTCCTGGAACAACTAAACACAGGCCACCGCACGCAGGCACCCAGCCTCACGCAGAAGCACGCTTATGCAAGGCCATGCCACAGCTTCCAACAGCCGTGGACAGAGCCCACGCCGTTAACTCACAGTCACCTTGGGGCGCACTATTGCGGCCTCCTGAGAACCACACCCTACCTAGCTCCACAGTCACAGGGCCTGCGGACACTCAGCCTCCCGCCCGAAGTCACACAACACAGACACAATCCAGACACACAGAAACAAAGTTCCTATAATACCCAGGTTGTGGGAGCCACCCGGCACCACCCTCAAATAACACCCGGTTACAATACTAGGTGCTGGGTTTGGGCTTCTCAGCCTCGGTGCTGTGAGCTGTAAATGGGACGCATCCCACCTTTGTCTGCGGGAGTCAGGGTGCAGGCAGTGGGTGCCCTTTTCCCCTTCTAGGACCCTTCATCCCCCCACCAAGGGTGTTCAGAGAGAGTGGGGGCGGATACTGAGGCAGGGACCCCCGCAGGGCACGGGTGTCCGCGTAGCAATGGGTCGTGTGTGGACAGGCAGGGTACGGGAAGGCGGTGCAGTTGACTCTAGGTCTAGATGTTTCTGTGTTTGCCACGGCTATTCCTTTTTTTTTCTATGTGTGTGCAAACACGCGGCTCCTGTGTGAGTGCACGTGTGCATCCTTGTGCGTGGGGAGCTGGCAAACACCCAGTAAGTGATCGCTGTCTCGGCGACTGTCCCTGGCTGCGCGGTGGCAGTTATGGGTCCGAGTCGGGCCAAGCCGCCCAGTGAGGTTGTGTGCACAAATGTGTGCCGAATGTGCACGTGTGTGCCTCCGCCCGTGGGTAGGCCGCCAGCTCCCTGGGACCTGTGTGTGGCTGTGCGCTCACGTTTCGTGTGTGTGTTTGTGTGTGAATGTGTGGACGTCTCTCGCTGCCAGCTGACCCCCAGATGCCTCCCCGATAGAGGCCGGCCCCCCAGTACGTGAGAACCCTTCCGCCCCCACCCCAAGCCTTCTGGCCGGCGGGAAGTCGGGAGCCGCTGGGGCTCCAGACCCGCGGAGAGGAAGGGAAGGGCAGGGCCGGCCCAGCCCCGCCTCCTCCCCGAGGGGCCTCGGCGCGGGAGGGGGGACGCCAGCCCTTCTCACTTCCTGTCCAGCCGGCCGCCCCCTCCCCCAGCTTCCTCTCCCGCGGGCCTCCGGGCCCCGGCTGCGGGAAGGAGGGGCTCGCACAATTCCGCAGGGCCTCGGGCTGGCGACGGCCCGGAGCCTGGGGGGCCACGGGAAGCATGGGCTTCGGCGTCCAGGTCACTCTCATCCTAAAGACCGCCCCCACCACTGCCCACCCAGCGCCTACTCCTAATGAAGCACAGAGAGGGTGTGGCTCACCCAAAGTCACACAGAGCCTTGGTGACAATCGGGGCTCCCAGGCCCGGCAGATGCCCCTCCTGGCACCCCGAATTTAATCTCCCAAAGCTCCGTGGCTCACCAGGGCCCCGTGTGCCCTGGTGGGGTCCCTCGCCCCGTGAGCCACGGTTCCTTGGGCCAATGTGAGTCTTCACCCCATTAAACATGCATTGAGCGCCTTCTGTGTGCTGGGCTCCGGAGACCCAGCCGGTACACGTTGCTGCCTTTTAGAGCCCAGAATCTGATGGGGGAGGTGGACAGTCAAAAGCTGGCGAGTCAGTTGGGGCAATTTCAGGGAGTGCCACGTGCGTAAGAGGGAGGGGACCCCTGGTGACAGGACGGGCGACGGCAGGGTCGGCCGGGCTCCCGGGGGAGGGCGGAGGCGGAGGGAGGGAGGGAAGGAGGGAGGGAGGCGGAGGCGCCGGCGGCCCAGAGAGTTGCGATGGGGGAGGCGCGGAGGGCGGGAGCGAGGAGCGCGGTTCTCATGGCAACTGGGAAGGATCTCCAAACACAGCCTGGGCGCCGGCGGGAAAGTGCGAGGGTAGCGGGCCCTGGGTCCCACGCGGCGTCGGGGAGGCTGAGCCGCGCTCACTCCCAACCAGGGCGCACGCCTTCCGGGGGCAGAACCGGCAGAAAGGGCCCCTTCACCCACGCAAAGGCCGGGCAGGGCGGGGAGGAAAAATTAATAACGGGGAGGGGGGGTGGATTTGAAAGACCTGGAAGTGGAATATTCAGACTGTAGTCACAGCAAGTGCTTAGGCCCTGAGGTGGGCACATGGCGAAGGCGCTGGAGGCAGGAGGCAGGGCCAGGAGGCAGCCGTGGCGGGAGCAGTGGGAAGAAGAGGGGGATGATAGCAGGGAAGGCAGAGAGCTAGACCACGCCCAGCGGGGAGGGGGTGAGATTTTTTTCTAAGAGCAATAGGGAGCCATGGAAGGGTGTGGAACGGCGAGAAGAGGATGGGATTTTAAGAAGCTCCATGGGAGGTCGCACATGGTGGCAGCGTGTGCCTGTAGTCCCAGCACTTCGGAGGCCGAGACGGGAGGATGGCTTGAACCCAGCAGGTGAAGGCTGCAGTGAGCTGTGATCGTGTCACTGCACTTAAGTCTGGGCGACAGAGGAAGACCCTTACTAAAAATTAAAAACATCTAAGAAGCTCCGTGGGGTTGCCAGTGAGATCAGGGTGGCACAGGGTGGGCAGGGAGGTTGCCCCAGTAAGGGGCTCAGGTAGACAGGGGGCCAGGGCAGGTCCTTGGCTGGGTCTGTGCTTCTTGGGGTGGACAGTGGTGAGTCAGCCACCACAGATGTCCCCTAAATACGGATCAGGGCCTGTGCCTGGAGGAGCCCCTAAGGAGAATCTGCTTTTAGGACAGGGGGGTTGCCGGAAGAAGGGGCCGACTTTGCCCTCACCCTGGATCCACCCTGCACAGTCCCACCCACAAGCCTTTGCGCTAGCGGTTCCTGCCGCCTGGAACGCTGTTTCTCTGGCTTCTGGCCTGGCCTACTGAGGCTCCTCCTTTGGCCAAGGGTTCCTCCTTGGTCCTCCTGGTGGAGGAGGCCAACTCCTCCTCTTCCTCCTCCTCTTCCTCTGCCTCCTCCTCCTCCAAGCCTTCCCTGGGCACTGCCCCCACAAGACTGTTTCCGCACAGTCCCTAGTTGGACTTGGCAGTATTCAGATGAAATAACGCATCCCGTCCTCAGTTGGCCGCCTCCGCCTTCCTCTGGGTCCTGTCTCCTTGAGGACACAGCAGTGGGGGGCCCACGAGCACTCCGGATTCCCGCAGAGGAGGCCGGGTTGGGTTTTCCTGCTGGTGGTTTTTCCTCTCCATAGGTGGCGGAAGCAGCCTCCCTCCCGCCTCCTCATTAAAGTGGGGGGCCCTGGGAGGGGCCAGGACCGGGGCTGGCGGCCCCTGCAACCCCTCCCCAGCCGTGCGTGGGAGGCGGCCACAGCTGGGAGCCGGGTCTGTGCTAGGAGACCGTTTCCTCTCAGAAGCTGTAATTATGGGTAATTTTCTAAATGCAACACAAAAATTAAAACCCAAACAACACCAGGGTGGGAGCAGCCACAGCAGCTGGTGAACACGAGGGTAGGCCGGGGGTGGTGGGAGGTGGGAGGAGCTGGGCCTTCTTTTTTTTTTTTTTCTGAGACGGAGTCTCGCCCTGTCGCCCAGGCTGGAGTGCTGTGGCGCGATCTCCGCTCACTGCAAGCTCCGCCTCCCGGGTTCACGCCATTGTCCTGCGTCAGCCTCCCAAGTAGCTGGGACCACAGGCGCCCGCCACCTCGCCCGACTAATTTTTTGTATTTTTAGTAGAGACGGGGTTTCACCGTATTAGCTAAGATCTCAATCTCCTGATCTCGTGATCCACCCGCCTCGGCCTCCCAAAGAGCTGGGATTACAGTCGTGAGCCACCGCGCCGGCCAGGAGCTGGGCTTTCAATCCAGGAAGACTGGGGGGTGGCCAGCACGGGCAGCGGGGTGTTCAGACAGCCTCCCTCTTTGGACAGCCAGCTAGGGTCTCTGAAATGGGGATTACACCCCAAGACTAATTGCCCGGAGGCGGAAATTCACAGATAGAGACTCTGGGCCTGGGTTTGAACCCAGCTGTGCCGTGGCTCACTGTGTGGCCTTGACTGGGAGACAGCTGAACTTCAGTGACCCCTCCAAGCCATTAGGTCATGCCACCAATCCCACAGGGCTGCAACGGACTCCGGGTGACAGAAGGGACACAGGAGGGCCTGACCGAGGAGCCTCTGCCAAACCTACAACTTCCCACTCCCATGTCCGTCCTCCACAAAACTTAACCAAAGCCGGTACACTGCTGTGCTTCTAGCACCTTCTGTGGCTCCCACTGGCCACATATCAAAGCCCCACCCATCTGCCCTGCACTTGAACTCCAGAGTCAAACTAACTCTTGGGAACTGGTGCGTCCAGCTTCAATCATCTGGTAACGTCCTCCTGCCAGACCAAAGAAGGAGGCGGCATCTCTAAGTTTTCTTTTTAGAGATGGGGGTCTCACTCTGTCACCCAGGCTGGAGTGCACTGGCACAATCACAGCTCGCTGCAGCCTCAGCCTCCGGGCTTAAGTGATCCTCCCACCTCAGCCTTCCGAGTAGCTGGGACCAAATGCATGTGCCACCACACCTGGCCATCATTTCTTCTCCCCATGTTACAGATGGGGAAACTGAGGCTTGTGAAGGAACCAAGGATGTCATGTGAGCGACCTATAGGTGATACCCCACCCATCGGAGTGCCTCCAGTACCCTGTCTGGTCTGGGAGACTCAAGGTGTCTCTTGGAAATCCCAGGTCTGGGAGGAGGGTCTGTAGCAGCTGCTGGTAGCTCCGGGTGCACGCTGGCTGCAGGCCACCCTGGGCCTAACCACATGGCTGCACTCCCCACCGCCAGCTTCTGCTGCTTCTCACCTGCAGCTTTCTCTGGCCAAGGGAATGCCCTTTCTTCCTTTTTTTCTTTTTTTTTTTTTGAGATGGAGTCTCACACTGTCCCTCAGGCTGAAATGCAGTGGCACAATCTCTGCTCACTGCAAGTTCCGCCTCCCAGGTTCAAGCGATTCTCCTGCCTCAGCTTCCCGAATAGCTGGGATTACAGGCCCCTGCCACCATGCCCGGCTAATTTTTGTATTTTTGGTAGAGATAAGGTTTCACCATGCTGGCCAGGCTGGTCTTGAACTCCTGACTTAAGGTCATCCGCCCACCTCGGCCTCCTAAAGTTCTGGGATTACAGGTGTGAGCCACCGCGCCTGCCCTGGGAATGCCCTTTCTAAGTGCATGCCAGTCTCCCTAAGGTCTCCAACAGGACTGAGCTTCGTTTCCCACGACCTGCCCTGCTCCTGGGCGCCCCCTGCAGGGCCCTTCCCCAGCTCCCATGGCCAGATATCCATGTACCCCACATTCTCAGTGTGCCATCCTGGGTCTGTTTTCTGGGAAATCAAACTGAGGTTGAGGGTGGATAAACACCCCACAAGGCCGGGTGTGGTGGGTCACGCCTGTAATCCCAGCACTTTGGGAGGCCAAGGCGGGTGGATCACCTGAGGTCAGGAGTTTGAGACCGTCCTGGCCAACATGGTGAAACCCCATCTCTACTAAAATCACAAAAAATTAGCCAGGTGTGGTGGTGCATGCCTGTAATCCCAGGTACTCAGGAGGCTGAGACAGGAGAATCACTTGAACTCGGGAGGCGGAGGTTGCAGTGAGCTGAGATTGTGCCACTGCACTCCTGGCCGAGAAGCCTCTGCTGAACCTACAACCTCCCACCCTCAGGTCTGTCCTCCCTCCCCCACTTCCACAACAAGATCAAAAAGACCAAAACTCTGTCAGGAAAAAAAAAAAAAAAAACCAAACCCAAAACACCCCACGCTCCTCGCCCCTGAGTGGGACCCCTCTGAGATGAGCATCTACACTGTCCCCCAGCTGTCTCAGGTGGGTCTGAGCGCCACTCATCCACATGTGTCATGTCTGTTGGCAGTTGGTGTCCCCTGTAGAGCTCCTTCCCTTCCTGTCTCACGTCCCATTCCCTACCAGTAGCTTCCTGGGGTCACCTCCCAGGTACCCCCTCATCCGGCCTGATCCCACCTGGCCTTGAATCCTCAACTCAGAGCCAGTTACTGAAAGCCCCACTATGCACCCAGCGCTCTGCTTCAGTGCTTTCGCTGAACCTCAAGCAGTTGCCTTCGCAGCCTCCACCTCCCGGGCTTAAGCAATCCTCCCACCTTGGCCTCCCAAGTAGCTAGGACCACAGGCATGCGCCACCACTCCTGGCTGTCATTTCTTCTCTCCATGTTACAGATGGGGAAACTGAGGCTCATCACAGCATCAAGGGTGTCCTGTAAGAGACCCATAGGTGGGCCGGGCGCGGTGGCTCAAGCCTGTAATCTCAGCACTTTGGGAGGCCGAGGCGGGTGGATCACGAGGTCAGGAGATCGAGACCATCCTGGCTAACATGGTGAAACCCCGTCTCTACTAAAAATACAAAAAAACCCTAGCCGGGCGTGGTGGCGGGCGCCTGTAGTCCCAGCTACTCGGAGGCTGAGGCAGGAGAATGGCGTGAACCTGGGAGGCGGAGCTTGCAGTGAGCCGAGATCGCGCCACTGCACTCCAGCCTGGGTGACACAGCGCGAGACTCCGTCTCAAAAAAAAAAAAAAAAAAAAAGAGACCCATAGGTGGCACCTCACCTATGTCTGAGAAAGGTTCAGAGCAGCAAAGCAACTTGCCTGGGGACACACAGCAGGGAGTGGAGGCACCAGGTCTGACTTCGAGGTACCCTGGCAATGCCCATCCCTCACCTCATCTCTCTAGAGCGCCAGCCTCTGCCTCCTCCTCCTTTTTTTTTTTTTTTTAGGCAGAATCTCATTCTCTTGCCCAGGCTGGAATGCAGTGGTGTGATCTCGACTCACTGCAAACCGCCGCATCCCGGATTCAAGCAGTTCTCTGACTCAGCCTCCCGAGTAGCTGGGCTTACAGGCGCCTGCCACCACGCCTGGCTAATTTTTGTATTTTTAGTAGAGACAGGGTTTCACCATCTTGGCCAGGCTTGTCTTGACCTCCTGATCTAATGATCCACCCACCTCGGCCTCCCAAAGTGCTGGGATTACAGGCATGAGCCACTACGTCCAGCCCTCCTCCTCGTTTTTTAGAGACAGGGTCTCACTCTGTCACTCAGGCTGGAGTGCAGTGGCACAATCACAGCTCACTGCAGCCTCAAACTCCTGAGCTCAAGCGATCCTCGCAGCTCATCCTCCCGAGTAGCTGGGACAACAGACACGCACCACCAAGCCCAGCTAATTTTATTTTGTGTGTGTGTGGGGGGGTCTGACAGTCTGACTTTGTTTCCCAGGCTGGTCTTGAACTCCTGGCCTTAAGCGATCCTCTCGCCTCCGCCTCTCAAGTAGCTGGGACTGCAGATGCATGCCACTGTGCCCAGATTCAGTCTCTCTTCTTACTGGGGGAAGAAAGATTTCCTGTGGTACCCTAAGGTCCATCCCTCTCGGGTCTTTTCTTCCCTTTGGCTTAACAACACCACGGAGTCCACACTTGCTAAGTACCTGACATTGAGCATGTTTTGACATGATTATGTTAAAGGCATCCAGGTCATCCCACCCCAGGGCCTTTGCACGGAGTTTTCTCCTGGCGGGGATACCCTTTCTACAACTGTACACCATGGCCAGCTTCTCTTCATCCTTCAGGCTTCAGCTCCAGTGACACACCCTCAGAGAGGCCCTCAAACCTCCGTTTGGATTATATTACCTTGTTGGATCTTCCTGGATACTTTTTTTTTTCTTTGAGATGAAGTCTCACTCTGTTGCCCAGGCTGGAGTGCAGTGGCGCAATCTCAACTCACTGCAACCTCCCCCTCCCGGGTTCAAGCGATTCTCCTGCCTCAGCCTTCGAGTAGCTGGGATTACATGTGTGTGCCACCATGCCCGGCTAATTTTTGTTTTTTTTTTTAGTAGAGACAAGGTTTCACCGTGTTGGCCAGGCTGGTCTCAAACTCCTGATCTCAGGTGATCCACCTGCCTTGGCATCCCAAAGTGCTGGGATTACAGGTGTGAGCCACTGCGCCCAGCCGAAATTTGTATGTTTTGTTCAGGGCTGTGCCCCTAGTGCTTATAACACTTTCTGGCATACAGTAGGTGCTCAGCAAATATTTGTTGCTGAGCAAATGGACTAAAGATTATCAATGTTCCTTCTATGTGGCCTAGGGAGTTGCCTGCCTTTGCCAAGGGAGCCAGCACCTGCGGTTCCGAGTATAACCACTTGAGGGCAGCAGAGACTCAATATAGCAACTCCTGAGAGTCCCAGCAGGTCCTGCCCCAGCACCCCCTTGAAGCCTCCCTGAGCTAAGGACCCCAAGTGTCCGCGGTGGAATCTAGTCTGCCTCTCTTGACCTTGCCCTTGCTACCAGGTCGGCTTACAGATGTGTATCTACATATTTCTGTACTGAATTATTTCATGGCAAGGAGGAGACAAATGCAGAGAACATCACCCAGTCACATCACACCCCCAAAAGTCCTGTCCCCATTTTGAACTCCCCCCGGCACATTTTTTCTTCTTGTTTGTCCATGTATTTTTCTAGAGAGGCCTTCTTTCACTAGCCCGTTTAAAACTGAACCAGGCTGGGCGCGCTGACTCACGCCTGTAATCCCAGCACTTTGGGAGGCCGAGGTGGGCGGATCACTTGAGGTCAGGAATTCAACACCAGCCTGGCCAACATGGTGAAACCCTGTCTCTACAAAAAATACAAAAATTAGCCAGGTGTGGTGTCATGCACCTGTATTTCCAGCTACTCAGGCGGCTGAGGCAGGAGAATCGCTTGAACCTGAGAGACAGAGGTTTCAGTGAGCAGAGATTGAGCCACTGCACTCCAGCCTGGATGACAGAGCGAGACTCAGACTCAAACAAAAAACAAAAAACAAAAACAAAAAAAAACTGAACCAGGCCAGGCACGGTGGCTCATGCCTGTAATCTCAGCAATTGGGAGGCCAAGGAGGGAGGATCACGTGAGGGCAGCAATTTGAGGCCAGCCTGAGCAACATAGTGAGACCTCTTGTCTCTACAAAAAATAAAAAATTAGCTGGGTGTGGTGGAGCCATGATTGTGCCACTCACCCCAGCCCAGGCAACAGAGCAAGACTCCATCTCAAAATAAGAAAAAACTTTGAAATCACCCCATCCTAGTCTCCCAGTCCCCTTGACTCTAATTTTTGGCCATGGCATTTTTTTTTAAATGAAATCAAGTTTATTAAGAAAGTAAAATAATAAAAGAATGGCTACAGCTGGTTGCCATGGCTCACGCCTGTAATCCCAGCACTTGGGGAGGCTGAGGCAGGCAGATTGCCTGAGTTGAGGAGTTCGAGACCAGACGGGCAACATGGTGAAACCCTATCTGTACTAAAATCACAAAAAATTAGCCAGTCGAGGTGGCACACATGTAATCCCAGCTACTCAGAAGGCTGAGATGACAGAATCGCTTGAACCCGGGAGGCGGAGGTTGCAGTGAGCCGAGATGGCACCATTGCACTGCACTCCAGCCTGGGTGACACAGCGAGACTCCGTCTCAAAAAAAAAAAAAAAAAAAAAGAATGACCACTCCATAGGCAGAGCAGCATCGCAGCACTATTACTGCCTAATCTCCTTTATAATGTGCTGACTTAGGCCAGGCATGTTGGCTCACACCTGTAATTCCAGCACTTTGGGAGGGCAAAACAGGAGGATCGTTTGAGGCCAGGAGTTTGAGACCAGCCTGTGCAACATAGCAAGACCCTCATCTCTACAAAAAAATCAAACAATTAGCCAAGTGTGGTGGCCCACACCTGTGGTCCCCGCTACATGGGAGGCTGCGCCAGGAGGATCACTTGAGCCCAGGAGGTGGAGGTTGCAGTGAGCTGAGATCGCGCCACTGCACTCCAGCCTGAGTGACTGAGTGCAGTGAAAGAAAGAAAAAACAAAACAAAAATAACTGTCTTAATTTGGTGGCTTGGGCCAGGCACGGTGGCTCACGACTCTAATCCCAGCACTTTGGGAGGCCAAGGCGGGCAGATCACCTGAGATCAGGTTGGATACCAGCCTGGCCAACATGGTGAAACCCCGTCTCTATTAAAAATGCATAAATTATCTGGGCGTGGTGGCAGATGCCTGTAATCCCAGCTACTCAGGAGACTGAGGCAGGAGAATTGCTTGAACCTGGGGGTTGCAGTGAGCCGCGATGGTGCCACTGCACACCAGCCTGGGAGATAGAGCGGGACGCCGTCTTACAAAAAAAAAAAATTGGTGGCTTGCTGAAGGAGACTCTAAGACTCAATTCAGGGGCATAGTTATCTGAGAGGTGATCCCAGAAGCCCTCCTGGGGGTAAAGAGGCAGGAAGGGAAGGGGAGCCCTGCAGGGGGCGCCAGCGAGCAGATTCAACGTAAGCAACCAGGAATGGGTCCTTTCTCAGCGAGACAGCACAGAAGAGGTGCTTCTGTTGTCCTACCTGAGGGTGGAGGGAGCGGAGGTATTTACAGCCAACTCTCCTTCCGTCTGTGGTTGAGGACTGCTCTCAAGAGAGCCATGTGGCCCAGTGACGTGGCCTTTGTGGTCAGAGCAACTGTCAGCCAAGAAATGCAAGCCTTGCAGGTGGGACATGCTTGGCCAATCGTGGCTGCCTTCATGCCACGTTTTATTTCCCCACAACTCTCCCAAAGGTATTCAGTGGCTTTTAAAATTTTACTAGAACCAGCAGGGCGGGCACGGTGGCTCATGCCTGTAGTCCTAGCACTCTGGCAGGCCAAGGCTGGAGGGTTGCTTGAGCCCAGGAGTTTGAGACCAGTCTGGGCAACGTGGCGAAACTCTGTCTCTACCACAAAAAGAGAAAAATTAGCCAGGTGTGGTGGCGTGCACCTGTAATCCCAGCTACTTGGAAGGCTGAGGTAGGAGGATCACTTGAGCCAAGGAGGTGCAGGCTGCAGTGAGCCGTGATTGTGCCACTGCACCCTATGCTGGGTGACTGAGCCAGGCTCTGTCTAAAAACCAAACCAAACCAAACAAAAATTACTATAACCAACAAGGCCATGTGACCTTAAATAAGGTCTTCTCATGTTATTAAAAAGTCATGCTTTGGGCTGGGAGCTGTGTCTTACGCCTGTAATCCCAGTACTTTGGGAGGCCAAGGTGGGAGGATCACCTGAGGTCAGGAGTTCGAGACCAGCCTGGCCAACATGGTGAAACCCCGTATCTACTAAAAATACAAAAATCAGCCGGGCGTGGTGGCGTGCGTCTGCAATCCCAGCTACTTGAGAAGTTGAGTCACGAGAATTGCTTGAACCCGGGAGACAGAGGTTGCAGTGAGTCAAGTTCATGCCACTACACTCCAGCCTAGGTGATAGAGCAAGACTCCGTCTCGAAAAAAAATAATAAAATAAAAATAAAAATAAAAATACAGAGGAGGCAGCTAAGGCACAGAGAGGTTGAGGCGCAAGTCCTGGGTCACACAGCTTTGAAGCATCTGAACCGGCCTCAATCATCATTTGATGAATGAATGCATACAGGTCCATGATGTCCGTGTCAGTCCACATTCCAGCTGTGCCCTTAAGTCCTCCCTGACCCAATCTTTTTTTTTTTTTTTTTTAGTAGAGACGGGGTTTCACCGTGTTCGCCAGGATGGTCTCGATCTCCTGACCTCGTGATCCGCCCGTCTCGGCCTCCCAAAGTGCTGGGATTACAGGCTTGAGCCACCGCGCCCGGCCCCTGACCCAATCTTGTGGTCATTACACCTACTTCTGGTCCTGACCGCTGGCTCTAGAGCCCCTCAGATCCCTCCAGACTCTCAAGTCTTGTTGAGGGCCTCTGGTGCTTGGCTCAGCCCTCCCCAATCTTCTGGGGGAGACTGGATTCCACCAGCAGGGGACCTGCAGGTGGAGTTTATATATATATATATATATGTATATATGTTTAGACACAGGGTCTCTCTCTGTGGCCCAGGCTGGAGTGCAGTGGTATGATCATGGCTCACTACAGCCTTGACTTCCTGGGCCCAATGGATCCTCCCACCTCAGCCTCCCTATAGGGAAAAGAAAGAGAGATCAGACTGTTACTGTGTCTATGTAGAAAAGGAAGACATAAGAAACTCCATTTTGACCTGTACCCTGAACAAGTGCTTTGCCTTGAGATGCTGTTCATCTGTAACTTTGCCCCAACCTTGAGCTCACAGAAACATGTGTTGTATGGAATCAAGGTTTAAGGGATCTAGGGCTATGCAGGATGTGCCTTGTTAACAAAATGTTTACAGGCAGTATGCTTGGGAAAAGTCATCGCCATTTTCAGTCTCGATAAACCAGGGCCACAATGCACTGCGGAGGGCCGCAGGGACCTCTGCCCTGGAAAGCCGGTTATCGTCCAAGGTTTCTCCCCATGTGATGGTCTGAGATATGGCCTCCTGGGATGGGAAAGACCTGGCCGTCCCCCAGCCCGACACTGTGAAGGGTCTGTGCTGAGGAGGATTAGTAAAAGAGTAAGGCCTCTTGCAGTTGAGATAAGAAGAAGGCCACTGTCTCCTGCCTGCCCCTGGGAGCTGCATGTCTCGGTATAAAACCTGATCGTACATTTGTTCAATTCTGAGATAGGAGAAAAAGCGCCCTGTGGCTGGAGGTGAGACATGTTGGCAGCAATGCTGCTCTGTTACTCTTTACTCCTCTGAGATGTTTGGGTAGAGAGAAGCATAAATCTGGCCTATGTGTACATCCAGGCATAGTACCTTCCCTTGAACTTATTTGTGACACAGATTCCTTTGCTCACATGTTTTCTTTCTTTTTTTTTTTTTTTTTTTTGTTGAGACGGAGTCTCGCTCTGTCGCCCAGGCTGGAGTGCAGTGGCCGGATCTCAGCTCACTGCAAGCTCCGCCTCCCGGGTTCACGCCATTCTCCTGCCTCAGCCTCCCGAGCAGCTGGCATTACAGGCGCCCGCCACCTCGCCCAGCTAGATTTTTTTTTTTTTTTTTATTTTTTAGTAGAGACGGGGTTTCACTGGGTCAGCCAGGATGGTCTCGATCTCCTGACCTTGTGATCCACCCGCCTCGGCCTCCCAAAGTGCTGGGATTACAGGCTTGAGCCACCGCACCCGGCCTGCTCACATGTTTTCTTGCTGACCTTCTCCCCACTATCACCCTGCTCTCCTGTCGCATTCCTCTTGC
The DNA here is from genome assembly GCF_008728515.1 of Papio anubis. Lineage (NCBI taxonomy): Eukaryota > Metazoa > Chordata > Mammalia > Primates > Cercopithecidae > Papio > Papio anubis. The sequence goes on from NC_044995.1 coordinate 33,680,945, forward strand.
TGAGATAGTGAAAATAGTAATTAATAAATAGTGAGGGAACTCAGAGACCAGTGCCGGTGCAGGTCCTCCATGCTAAGCGCTGGTCCCCTGGGCCCACTGTTCTTTCTCTGTCCTTTGTCTCTGTGTCTTATTTCTTTTCTCAGTCTCTCGATCCACCTGACAAGAAATACCCACAGGCGTGGAGGGGCTGGCCCCCTTCACTCCGGAGTAGCTGGGACTACAGGCACACACCACCATGCCTGGCTAATTAAAAAAAAAATTTTAAGGCAGTGCACGGTGGCTCATGCCCGTAATCCCAACACTTTGGGAGGCCAAGGTGGGCAGATCATTTGAGGCCAGGAGTTTGAGACCAGCCTGGCTAACATTGCAAAACCCCATCTCTACAAATAATAATAATAGCTGGGCATGGTGGTGCACACCTATAATCTCAGCTTCTCGGGAGGCTGAGGCACGAGAGTCACTCGAACCCGAGAAGGGAAGGTTGCAGTGAGCGGAGATTGTACCACTGTACTCCAGCCTGGGCGACAGAGCCAGACCCTGTCTCTAAATAAATAAATCAACAAATAAATAAAGTTTTTGGCCTGGTACAGTCGCTCATGCCTGTAATCCCAACACTTTGGTAGGCTGAGGCAAGGAGGATCATTTGAGCCCAGGAGTTTGAGACCTGCCTGGGCATAACATGGCAAAACCCCATCTCTGTTTTTCTTTTTTTGTAAGACTGAGTCTTGCTCTGTTGCCCAGGCTAGAGTGCTGTGGCGCGATCTCGGCTCACTGCAAGCTCCGCCTCCCAGGTTCACGCCATTCTCCTGCCTCAGCCTCCGGAGTAGCTGGGACTACAGGCGCCTGGCACCACGCCTGGCTAATTTTTTGTATTTTTAGTAGAGATGGGGTTTCACCGTGTTTGTTAGCCAGGATGGTCTCCATCTCCTGACCTCGTGATCCGCCCACCTTGGCCTCCTAAAATGCTGGGATTACAGGCATAAGCCACCACGCCTGGCCAACCCCATCTCTTAAAATAATACAAATAATTAGCCGGGCATGGTGACGCGTGCCTGCAGACCCAGCTACTCCGGAGGCTGAGGTGGGAGGATCACCCGAGTCCTGAAGGCCGAGGATGCAGTGAGCAATGAGTTTGGCATCGCACTCCAGCCTGGGTGTGGGACAGCGACCTTGTCTCAAAAAGAATTGTGTTTTGTTTTGTAGAGACAGGATCTCACTATGTCGCCCAGGCTGGCTTCGAACTCCCGGGCTCAAGCGATCCTCCCAACTTGGCCTCCCAAAGTGCTGGGATTACAGGCATGAGCCACCGCGCCTGGCCTGGGGGAGGGTTTTTAAACCCTCCTGCTCTGCCCCCATGGCTGTCACAGAGAGGATGGAGGTGGCAGAAAACTGGGAAGGAGGAGGCTGGGGTGGGAGATTTGGGGTCTGTGCAGGTGATTGGGGAAATGGGAGGGCAGCCCTTGACCCTACTCCAGCCTGATCTGACCCCACAGGGCCAGGCATCCATGGCTGCCCCACTCCCTAGACTGGGGGATCTTGGGGCAGCACCCAGGCTGAGGCCTGGAGGGGCTCTGGCATCACGCAGCTCAGGGTGGGCTCTGAGGATCTGAGGGTGTCAGATGAATGTGGTGATGGGGTGGAATTGAGGCGGGGCCGCTCCAGAGAGCTTCTTGCCTGGCTCTCCATGTTTGTTTCTTCTTGGAGGGGCCTCTGGGCTTTCCAGTGCATCTCTAGGGTCTGTGAGGATCTCTGTATGGTCTCGATGTCTCTGAATATTTATCTTTTTTTTTTTTTTTGAGGGGCCAGGTCTAAGCTCTGTCGCCAGGCTGGAGTGCAGTGGCGGATCTGGCTCACTGCAAGCTCCGCCTCAGTTCGCCATTCTCCTGCCTCAGCCTCCTGAGTAGCTGGGACCACAGGCTCCATGCACCTACCTTGACTAGTTTTTGTATTTTTTTAGTAGAGAGCGGGGTTTCACGTGTTAGCCAGGATGGTCGATCTCCTGACCTCGTGATCCGCCCGTCTCGGCCTCCCAAAGAGATGCTGGGATTGGGCTTGAGGCATCTTTTTTTTTTTTTTTTTTTTTTTGAGATGGAGTCTTGCTCTGTCACCCAGGCTGGCGTGCAGTGGCACAATCTCAGCTCACTGCAACCTCTGCCTCCTGGGTTCAAGTGATTCTACTGCTTCAGCCTCCCGAGTAGCTGGAATTACAGGTGTGCGCCACCACGCCTGGCTAATTTTTGTATTTTTAATAGAGACAGCATTTCCCCATGTTGGCCAGGCTGGTTGCAAACTCCTGACTTTAGGTGATCCACCCGCCTCAGCCTCCTAAAGTGCTAGGATTACAGGCATGAGCCACCGAGCCCAGCCCAGATGTCTCTGAATGTCTCTGAAAATCTCTGGGGATCTCTGAGGGTCTTTGGGAGTCTCTGAAGGTCTCTAAATGTCTATGAGGGTCTTGGGGGTCTCTGAGGTTTTCTGGGCATCCCTGGGCCTTTCTGAGTGTCCCTAGGTGTCTCTGCATGCCGATGGTGGTCCCCAAGTGTGTCTGAGGGTCTCTTGGCATCTCTGAGTATCCCTGGGGGGCAGACTGGTGTCTGTCTGTCTGGGGCCATCTCTGGCGGCTGCCTGGACGTGTTTGTGCAGACTGGCTGGCCCTGCCTGGGACTAAGCCTGGGACGGCTTCAGGTACATTAGGGGGCAGCAGAGGGACCACAGGGAGGTGGCCTCTGAAAGTTCCAGGCTCCCTTCAGCCAGGGAGGGGGCCAGTGGAGTCTTGAGCTGTCCCCTTTCCCAGAAACCTGGGTGTAGCCAGCTGGGGCTATGTCAGGAAAGCCCAGACCCCAGGGGCCCCAGACCCTAAGACTCCCAGACCTCTGAATCCCCAGGCCCCAGGATCCCCAGATCCCCAGGACCCCCAGATCCCAGGACCCCCAGACCTCTGGATCCCTAGACCCCAGTACCCTCAGGCCCCAGGACCTCCAAACCCCAAGATTCCCAGACCTCTGGATCCCCAGGCCCCAGCACCCACAGACCCCAGAACCCTCACATCCTAAGACCCCCAGGCCCCGAGACAACCAAACTCCAGTGCCCCCAGACTGCAGGACCCCCAGACCCCAAGACTCCCAGACCTCTGGATCACCAGACTTCAGAACCACCAGACCCCCCAACAAACCCCCATATCCCAAGACCCCTAGATCCTAGGACTCCCAAACCTCTGGATTCCCAGACTTCAGGTCCCCCAGACTCCAGGACCCTTAGATTCCAGGACTCTCAGATCCCTGGATCCCTAGACCTCAGAGCCCCCAAATCTCAGGACCCCCCCATCCTCAAACTGTCAGACTTCAAGGACCCCAGCTTCCCCAGACCCACCTCCAAACCCACTATCCCAGACCCCAGACCTGCCTGTCCCCCACCACCTGCAGCCTCGGGTCTAGCACTTCCTCATTTCTTCATTTCCTTCTTTTCTAAGACGCCTCCCAACTGGACTCCCCCTGTGGCTTCCCTGCGCGTGGAGGACGTGCAGCTGCATGAGGCTCACTGCTGGCTGGGCTCCTCCATCCCTCTGCTCCTCATAAAAGAGGCCCCAAGAGCTCCCCTGCTCCCTCTGCTGCCTACTGAGGACACAGTGAGAAGACGGTCATCTACAAACTAGGAAGTGAATCTGTGGTGCCTTGATCTTGGACTTCCCAGCTTCCGGAACTGTGAGGAATACATTTCTGTTGTTCATAAGCTACCCCAGTTTATGGCATATTTGTTATAGCAGCCTGAAGAAACACTTGGAGACATCTGCTCTCTACCCAGGGCTGCTCCCACCACAGGGCCTTTGCACATGCTATTCCCACTCCTGGATGCTGTTCCCCACATCCCCTCCTTCTCACTCCCTAAGGGATTCCTTGATCATCCCATTAAAAAGTTGCTTCTGCAGCCAGGCCCAGTGGCTCACACCTGTAATCCCAGCACTTTGGAAGGCCAAGGAGGGTGGATCACCTGAGGTCAGGAGTTTGTGACCAGCCTGGCCAACATGGTGAAACGCTGTCTCTACTAAAAATACAAAAAGTTAGCTGAGCATGGTGCCATGCACCCGTCATCCCAGCTACTCCGGAGGCTGAGGCAGGAGAATCACTTGAACCCGGGAGGCGGAGCTTGCGGAGAGCCGAGATCGCGCCAGTGCACTCCAGCCTGGGCAACAAGAGAAAAACTCCGTCTCAAATAAAAAAAAAAAAAAAAGGTTCCCCATCTCATTTCCGGCCCTTATTTTTCTTTGCAGCATTCCCACCACCATATATTTTCTTGATGGATTCTGCCTGTCGTCTGTTTCCCCAACTACAGAGAGAGTCCTGGGATGGTGGGGGGGGGGGCAGGATTTTTGTCTGTTTTATTCACTGCTGTGTCTGTAGTTCATAGTACCAGGTATACAACAGGAACTTCATAAAGGCTTGCAGAGGAAATGAATGAGTCTTTCCTTATAGGTTCATAGAGATCTATAATTTCATTTTCAAACTCTGTGGCACACCAGGATAGATGAACTGTTATTCATGTACCCAATCCTTTAAGAGTTATTTCCTTTTTTTTTTTTTTCCCCCTTCTTTTTGAGGCAGAGTATCACTCTGCACTGTGTGACCCCAGGCTGGAGTGCAGTGACATGATTTCGGCTCACTGCAACCTCTGCCTCCCAGACTCAAGTGATCCTCCTGCTTTAGCTTCCCGAGTAACTGGAACTACAAGGACGTGCCACCACTCCCAGCTAATTTTTGTATATATATATATAGGTATTTTTTTTTTGTAGAGGTGGGGTTTCACCATGTTGCTCAGGCTAGTCTTGAACTCCTGGACTCAAGCGATCCTCCTACCTTGGCCTCCCAAAGTGCTGGGATTACAGGCATGACTCACTGTGCCTGGCCCTTTTTTTCTTTTTTTTTTTCATATAACAAACAATGCTGCAATGAATCACTTTGAGCTTGGAGCATCTTTTTGCCTTCTCTCTCTTTTTTTTTTTTTTTTTTTTGACGAAGTCTCGCTCTGTCACCAGGCTGGAGTGCTGTGGCACGATCTCGGCTCACTGCAACTTCCAGCTCCCTGGTTCAAGTGATTCTCCTGCCTCAGCCTCCCGAGGAGCTGGGATTACAGGTACACGCCACCATGCCCAGCTCATTTTTTGTATTTTTGGTAGAGACAGGGTTTCACAATGTTGGCCAGGATGGTCTCAATCTCCTGACCATGTGATCTGCCCGCCTCAGCTTCCCAAAGTGCTGGGATTACAGGCATGAGCCACCGCGCCCGGCCCAGCCATTTATTTTAAATTATTTTTTAGAGATGGGGTCTTGCTCTGCCCCATAGACTGGAGTGGAGTGGCACAATCACAGCTCACTGCAGTCACAACCTTCTGGGTTCAAGGGATCCTCCCACTTCAGCCTCTGAAGTAGCTGGAACTACAGGCTGAAGCCACCGTGCCCAGCTAATTTTTAATTATTAATATTATTATTAGTATTGAGACGGAGTCTCGCTCTAACGCCCAAGCTGGAGTGCTGTGGCATGATCTCGGCTCATTGCAACCTCCACCTCCTGGGTTCAAGCGATTCTCCTGCCTTAGCCTCCCGAGTAGCTGGGATTACAAGCACGTGCCACCAACCATGCCCAGCTAATTTTTGTATTTTTAGTGGAGATGGGGTTTCACCATGTCGACCAGGCTGGTCTCGAACTCCTGACCTCGTGATCTGCCCACCTTGGCCTCCCAAAGTGCTGGGATTACAGGCGTGAGCCACCATGCCTGGGCTGAGCCACTTTTTTTTTATTCGTTAGTCAGTTCGCACTGCAAACATGCAAATATTCAGGCAGGGATTCCCAGAAGTGAACTTGCTGTGTCAGCAGACACATGAGTTTATCATTCCGGTGGCCTGTGCCAGGGTGCCCTCCACCAATGCTACACCATGGACGTACCCCACAGCCTGGCTGGCACAGCATGTCATTGTACTGTTGGATTTTTGCCAATTTGATTGGTAAAGACAAACAGTTTGTAATTTGCAGTTTTCTTATTAAGTGTGAACTTTTTTTTTTTTTTTTTTGAGACAGATCTCACTCTGTTGCCCAGGCTGGAATACAGTGGACTGATCTCGGCTCACCGCAGCCTCCGCCTCCTGGGTTCAAACAATTCTCCCGCCTCAGCCTCCTGAGTAGGTGGGTCTACAGGCACATACCACCACACCTGGCTAATTTTTGTATTTTTTAAAGTAGAGATGTTGTTTCACCATGATGGCCAGGCTGGTCTCGAACTCCTGGGCTCAAGCGATCTGTTCACTTCAGCCTCCCAAAGTGTTGGGATTACAGGCGTGAGCCACTGCACCTGGCAAGAATGAGCATCTCTGGACATGTTGAAGAGCAGTTTCCAGCGTTTTCTTCAATGTCTTGGTTCAAAGCCTTTGACCATTTCTCGGAGTTTGGCGATGGGAAGGACAGAGGCTGAGGAGAGGGGAAAACGTGGGGGAGTGGACTCCCACCCTCCCAGATCCCGGAGAAGCCTCTGTGCATTTGACAGCTGTGGACATGGGGGCACACACAGTTAAGGTGGCACAGTGAGTCAGGGGCTGGCATAGGTTGGAACCTGGTCCGCCTGACACCAGGTTCAGGTGAGACCTTCTCCCAGGCCACCCCTCCCCAGTATCACTTTTGTCACTACTAACCCTCCAGTCTGCCTCAGGCCCCCATCTGCTTCTGGAACCTCAGCCTCCTCCCCACGTTGCCCACCCCAGACACCAGGCTCACTCCAGAGGGAATTCTTGAGCCAGTGCCCCTCTGCCCACACACCTGTCTTGGCTCCACATGGACCTCTTCCCCTGTCACCAATTCCTTCTATCCTCTCCACTCCTAACCATGCTATCCCAGCCAGCTACATTTTCTCAAGCTGCTGGGAGCCCTCCTCACTGTCCCCTCCAGCACAGAGGTGCCATTGTGCAAGAACTCAGTGGGAGGGGCTTGGAGGAACTTGGAGAGCCAATTATAGGTTTGAGGAATCTTGGTGAACTCCTACTCATGTGTTGAAGCCCCATCGGTAATGCCTCCTCCTCCAAGAAGCCTTCTAGGACCCTGTCTTTCCCTCTCGACCTTCCTTGACTGCATGGGACTATGAGTGTCTATGTCCAACTCTGTCCTCTCTTAAGATAGCTCCTTGAGGACCTGGTCAGGGCTGAGGCCTCTTGGGGCCCTGTGTGGGTGATGTTTGTTGAATGAATAAATGACTGCATGAGCTGGGAGCCAACTGAGCTGAGATCGAGAAGCGAATTGATGAAGTGGCTGTCGGTTGGGGTGCTAATAGAGGACATGAAGTCACTGGGTTCTAGCAAGAGGGAAGCGGGACCCTGGGCCACCCCTCCCCCTTGTCCTCCATCCACCTCTCATGAGAACCTTGAGGCCCTGCAAGGGGGCGGATCTCTGTCTTCATTCTTCCCCTCTGCACTCCACCCAGATACCAGTTCCTCTTCCCCCTGAGTCGCTGGGTGCAGAGCCAGAGGAACGCCGGCGACCCCAGCAGCGCTGCGGAGGGTGCTGGCCATTGCGGCCCCCGTGTCCAGGTGGGCCAGGACGCAGCCTCTGGGCGCCGTCGCTTTTCCAGCACCACCGAGGCAAAAGCGTGGCAGTAGGACCCAAAAGGTAGGACTGAGGCTCTAGAACTTGCACCTGTGCAGGGACTGCAAATCAGACCTGGGAGGACCCTCTCAGCAGCCCCCACTCCACCCTATCCCAGGACTTCCCAGGACCCGCGGTTCTGGGAGATACTAGGAGCGGGATCAAGGGGCGGGGCCGTTTCCGAGACAACCGCTTATTTGCACAGGGTCCCGTCCTGGCCAACGAGGGCGCCCCAAATGTTCAGGACGTAGAAGAAAGGGTTAACTGGGCCGGCTCTCTTCCTCGCCTTGGAAGCCTGCTAGGCACCGGGGTTACCTACCCATTTCCCAGAAGGGGAGACTGAGGCAGCCCAGCAGCCAAAGGAGGCAACCAGACTGGGGCTGCGTTGTACCATTTCAGAAGCGGCTTGAACTGGTCTAAGGTATAATCATAAACACTAGCGGTGGAGGCAAGGGCGACCACAGGGCTGAGGTCAGGGCTAGGATTCCGGTGTCTCTATGTAGGTTGCTTGAATGGGGGGCACCCTGGCATGGACGCTGCTGTTGCCGCTGCTGCTGCAGGAGTCAGACAGCCAGGAACCGTCATGCACCATGCCCTCCACGGATGTGGACTGGAACACGGAGTTCAGTGCCACGTGCCTGAATTTCAGTGGCCGTGGCCTGAGCCTGCCCCTCAACCAGTCTCTGCGGGCCAGCAACGTGCTTCTCCTTGACCTGTCTGGGAACGGCCTGCGAGAGCTTCCAGTGACCTTCTTTGCCCACCTGCAGAAGCTTGAGGTCCTGAACGTGCTACACAACCCGCTGTCCCGTGTGGATGGGGCGCTGGCTGCCCGCTGTGACCTTGACCTGAGGGCTGACTGCAGCTGTGCCCTGGAGTCCTGGCACGAGGTCCGGCGAGACAACTGCTCTGGCCAGAAGCCTCTGCTCTGCTGGGACACAACCAGCTTCCAGCACAACCTCTCTGCCTTCCTGGAGGTTAGCTGCGCCCCCGGCCTGGCCCCTGCAACCATTGGGGCAGTGGCAGTCAGCGGGTGCCTGCTTCTCGGACTTGCCATCGCTGGCCCCGTGCTGGCCTGGAGACTCTGGCGATGCCGAGTGGCCAGGACCCGGGACCTGGACAAGCCCTGGCCTGCTCAGGATAGGCCCAAGCCCAGTTTAGGCTTGCAACCACGGTATGGCAGCCGGAGCACCCCCAAGCCCCAAGTGGTCACGCCACCCCGCCCCTCCACTCCTGACTATGAGAACATGTTTGTGGGCCAGCCAGCAGCCGAGCACCAGTGGGCTGAACAAGGGTAAGTAACCCATAGAGACACCTGTCAAAGTGGTGAATAGTAAGGCTCCACACCCAGATGGCCGGGGTTCAAATCCCAGCTCTGCTGCTTGCAGGCTGTGGGATCTTAGGTGAGTAGCTTTACTTCTCTGAGCCTCAGTCTCCTCACCTATAAAATGGGTAGAGGACTGGATGTGGTGGCTCACACCTGTAACCCTATCTCTTTGGGAGGCCAAGGCAGGCGGGTCACTTGAAGTCAGGAGTTCGAGACCAGCCCGGCCAACACGGTGAAACCCCGTCTGTACTAAAAATACAAAAATTAGCCGGGTATGGTGTCAAGCGCCTGTGGTCCCAGCTGCTCAGGAGGCTGAGGCAAGAGAATCGCTTGAACCTGGGAGTCAGAGGTTGCAGTGAGCCGAGTTCGTGCCACTGCACTCCAGCCTGGGTGACAGAGTGAGACTCAATCTCAAAAATAAAATCAGTAAAATAAAGTAAAACGAGGGAGAACTACAGTCCCCATCATAGTGTGTTGGGGGTAAAAATTAAATGAGTTCCCATATATGGGACAAGCTTCCCCCTCATGACCTGTAAACCCAGTTTCTGGCGGCCAAGGATGGGGAGACAGGAGGCAACTGCTTCAGTGGAGTTGGGGCTCTGCGGTGGCGGTCAGCAGCATAGGCCCAGGTCCCGTGTGACCCAAGGCTGTCTCTGAACCTCCATTTCTGTCTCCGTAGAATGGGGACAGCCCTCCCTTTCCCCATGACACACATGAGATGCTAAGGAGGTGCCTTACAAAGTCCCATCACCATTAGATGACCTTTTTTTTTTTTTTTTTTTTGAGACAGTCTCATTCTGTTGCCCAGGCTGGAATGCAGTGGCGCGATCACAGATCAGTGCAGCCTCAAACTCCTGGCCTCAAGTGATCCTCCTGCCTCAGTCTCCAGAGTAGCTGGGACCACAGGCACCTGCCACCACATCCAAATAATTTTTGTATTTTTCGTAGAGATGGGGGTCTTGCTATGTTTCTCAGGCTGGTCTCAAACTCTTCGCCTCAAGTGATCCTCATGTCTCAGCCTCCCAAAGTGCTGGGATTATGGGTGTGAGCCACCGCTGCCAGTTTCTAGATGATTTTGCTGGGCTTAGACAAATGAGTTGAACTTTTCTAGGTTGGGATAGGGTGCGGTGGCTCATACCTGTAATCCCAGCACTTTTTGAGGCCCAGGTGGTCAGTGGTCAGGACCTCAAGACCAGCCTGACCAACATGGTGAAACCCGGTCTCTACTAAAAAATACAAAAATTAGGCTGGGCACGGTGGCTCATGCCTGTAACCCCAGCATTTTGGGAGGCCGAGGCGGGAGGATCACGAGGTCAGGAGTTCGAGACCAGCCTGGCCAATATGGTGAAACCCTGTCTCTACTAAAAATACAAAAATCAGCCGGGCATGGTGGTGGGTACCTGTAATCCCAGCTACTTGGGAGGCTGAGGCAGGAAGAATCACTTGAACCCAGGAGGTGGAGGTTGCAGTGAGCCCAGATCGCGCTACTATACTCCAGCCTGGGTGACAGAGTGAGACCCCGTCTCAAAAAAAAAAAAAAAAAAAAAAAAGAGGAAGAAGAAAAGAAAAACTTTTCTAGGTTGGAAAAGGGAGTGGAGGGAATTTCAAGGGGCGGGACCCTCAAGGGGCAGAGACCCAGAGGCGGGAAAGAACAGAGAATTTGCTGTGAATGGTTTTTGAGAAGGGATGACTTGAAAGCTGAGGGGCCTGAGGGGAACAGGGAAGGCCAAGCAGGAAGGGGCCACAGCCACAGCTGTTTGGGCAGCAGACTCTGTGCCAGGAGGTGGGGAGGCCATTGGAAGACTGTCGGCGAGAAAGAAGAAAATATGCAAAGCAGATGTAAACATGACTCAAAAGCAGAAATGATCTGAGGCAGGGTGTTGAAGACACTGGACTCACAAAAGCAGCTTGTGCTCTGATGTTCACCGTGGCCTCCCTATCCCCAAAGCTTCCGGATTAGCCTCTTTTATGTACCTGGCCTCCAGAAACACTGTGTTTAGAATTGACTGTGTCATTTCCACCCTGCATCTGACACTTACAGACATGGAGGCTCTGGGAGGCAGGGAAATGACTTGTCCAAGATCACATAGCCAGTCAAAAAAGGCAGGACAGGAACCCTGCGTCCCAGTCCTGTTCGTCCCCCTACAACCCCTTGGGTGTTGGCGGGCAATTCACACTAGAGTATAATAGACTGATAGATGCTATATACCCAAAGTGGCCATTTTGCCCTTTTTTTTTCTTTTCTTTTCTTTTTTTCACTCTGTCGCCCAGACTAGAGTACAATGGCACGATCTTGGCTCACTGCAACCTTCACCTCCTGGGTTCAAGCGATTCTCCTGCATCCTGTCTCAGCCTCCTGAGTAGCTGGGATTACAGGCGCCCGCCACCGTGCCCGGCTAATTTTAGTAGAGACGGGGTTTTGCCATGTTGGCCAGGCTGGTCTTGAACTCCTGACCTCAGGTGATCTGCCCATCTTGGCCTCCCAAAGTGCTTGGATTATAGGCGTGAGCCACCGCACCCAGCCCAGTGGCCCTTTTCACAAGAGGAGCTGGGTTGGAATTAGAATGTAATTTGCCTTAACAAATATTCCTAAGTAGCTCCCTGCTCCGTGGCCAATTCTATAGATGCAGAAACGGAGGCTCAGAGACTTGCTTTTATGTATGAGGGCCACAAAGTCAGTTGCTTCGGTGTGGAAAATATTTCCCATCGGAAGGTGCAGCCACTTGTGTGCATGTGACTGATGTGGCCAGAGCTTCCGATTTTTCAAGAGGAAACAAAAATTTAGATTTTCATGTAATAATGAACAGCTACCTCAATTTTTGTTTTTTTGAGACAGGGTCTCCCTCTGTCACCCAGGCTGCGGTACAGTGGCGTGGTCACGGCTCACTGCAGTCTCGACCTCCCAGGCTCAAGCGATCCTCCCATCTCAGCCTCCCGAGTCGCTGGGACTCCAAGCGCATGGCACCACGCCCGAATAATTTTTTTTATTTTTTGTAGAGATGGGGTCTCACCATGCTGCCCAGGATGGCCCAGTGGCCCTGGCCTCAAGCAAATCAAACTCCTGACCTCAGGCAGATCTTCTGCCTTGGCCTCCCCAAGTGCTGGGATTACAGGCGTGAGTCATCGTGCCTGGCTGCTATCTCATTTTTAAGGAAGGAAAAAGGGTTCAGGGTCCTCCGACCACAGCGTTCCACCCACAGAACCTTCTCTAAATCACTCCCCTCCCACTCCTCAGAGAGAGGTGGGGCTGGCTGGGAATCAGAACTACCCCGTGCCACAGTTTCCCCATATGTAAATATTCGGGGTAGACTGAGCCACTCTGAAGCTTTTTTTTTTTTTTTTTAAATCTTCTAAGACAGAGTCTCGCTGTGTCTCCCAGGCTGGAGTGCAATGGCACGATCTCAGCTCACTGCAACCTCTACCTCCTGGGTTCAGGCGATTCTCCTGCCTCAGCCTCCCAAGTAGCTAGGACTACAGGCATGTGCCACCATGCCTGGCTGATTTTTGTATTTTTAGTAGAGACAGGGGTTTCATCATGTTGCCCAGGCTGGTCTTGAACTCCTGACCTCTGGTGATCTACCCACCTCAGCCTCCCAAAGTGCTGGATTACAGGCGTGAGCCAGAGTACCTGGCCCACTTGGAACCTTCTCAAAGCTCATGTGCCTGTCCCCTGAGTCCTCCCCCTCCCTCACTTACCCCTGGTCTGTGTGTACCCCCAGGGCTCACCCTTCAGAGGACAATGACTTTTACATGAACTACAAGGACATCGACCTGGCCTCCCAGCCTGTCTACTGTAACCTGCAGGCACTGGGCCAGGCCCCGATGGATGAAGAGGAGTACGTGATCCCTGGGCGCCGAGCCTAAGATGTCCCAACCTCCACCCAGACCCCCTTCAGTCCCTGCTGGGTGCCTCAGGGCATCCTAACTCCTCCCGGGCCTCAGTTTCCCCATCTGAAGAATGGGGACAGGAAAGGATCCTTGAGGCCCCAGGAAGCTCTGCCGCCCCCTCCCTGTCCCCTATGCCGCTCCTCAGCCCGCTCGGCTCCTAGAGGGGGAATAGGAGAGACCCCCAACAAGGGGACAGGAGGGTCACTGTGTGAATCCTGTCGTCATCCTCCTGTGGATGTTCAGGCAGTGCTCAATAAATGCTTTGAGGCTGATGAGGCTGCTGGCTCAGGGTGAGTGGGTTCCTCAAGGTGGGGATTTCTGAGTTCTAAGACGAAGTCTCCATCTGAGACTCCCAAATTGCTCCCCACCTCCCATCCCTGTTTTGTTTTGGGTTTTGTTGTTGTTGTTGTTGTTTTGTTTGTTAGTTTGTTTTTGAGTCCGAGTCTCACTCTGTCACCTAGGCTGGAGTGCAGTAGTGCGATCTCGGCTCACTGCAACCTCCGCCTCCCGGGTTCAAGTGATTCTCCTGCCTCAGCCTCCCAAGTAACTGGGATTACAGGCACCTGCCACAATGCCCAGCTAATTTTTTTTTTTTTTTTTTTTTTTTGAGACGGAGTCTCGCTCTGTCGCCCAGGCTGGAGTGCAGTGGCGCAATCTCGGCTCACTGCAAGCTCCACCTCCCGGGTTGACGCCATTCTCCTGCCTCAGCCTCCGAGTAGCTGGGACTACAGGCGCCCGCCACCACGCCCGGCTAGTTTTTTTTTTTGTATTTTTAGTAGAGACGGGGTTTCACCATGTTAGCCAGGATGGTCTCGATCTCCTGACCTCGTGATCCACCCGCCTCGGCCTCCCAAAGTGCTGGGATTACAGGCTTGAGCCACCGCGCCCGGCCAATTTTTGTATTTTTAATAGAGACGGGGTTTCGCCATGTTGGCTAGGCTGGTCTCGAACTCCTGACCTCAAGTGATCTGCCCACCTCGGCCTCCCGAAGTGCTGGGATTATAGGCGTGGCCACCGTGCCCGACCACATTCCTCCCTTCTGCCCCTCTCAGGGCCCCTTCCCAGGTTCCTGATCTCCAGGTTCGGCCCCCAGTGCAGCCCACACCACCCCCAAAATAAAAATGTATATATATTGCTTTAGCTCTAATATTCTGAGAAAATCCTTCAAGACCCTGGTGCAATGCCGCCTCCTCTGAGAAGCTGTCCCTGGTTTCTTCTCAGGCAGAGTTAATGACTCACAGACGTCTGTATTTCAAGAGTTTTTTCAGGCTCATGACTCAGCTGGGTTTCCTATCAGCTGGTCCCTGCCCGATCCTGCAATCTGGAGGAGACAGAACTAGAGACAAGTACCCTCAGTCCTGGGAGATCAAGCCTGGGCCAAAGGGAAGAATGGGGGCACAGTCCCCACATGGAGACAATTGAATGAGTTTGAATAAGGCTGCACATAAGAGGGGAATCTGCAGTGGGTTTTGAAGGATGCATAGGAGTTTGAGAATTGGAGAGGAAAGGGCATGCTGGGTGGGTGGACCAACTTCTGCAAGAGCCTGGAGAGGCACAAAGAAGGCACAGGCCCAGCACTGTACCTTACAAAGACAACAGCTGTTGTTTGGGGAAAGACTCAGTGATGCCATCTGCTGTCTTTTGGTATTGAGTTTAATTTTGAAGCCTCCTAGGTGCCCATTTTCACCAGCTTTGCTGTGACTGAAGTGAGCCTGCTCCTGTCGCAGGGTCTTTACACTTGCTGTTTGCATTTACTTGCAATGTCCACCCTCAACTACTCGCTCCCTGACTGCTTTTCTTCCTCCAGGTCTCAGCTCAAATGGGACCTCCCCAGGGAGGCCTCCCCATCCAACTATCTAGATCACCTCTGCCTCCATTCACTAATGAGCTGATGGATCGAATCCCCAGCACAAATCTTACTGCAATCAACTACTTTCTTAGGATTTACTCATTTGTCCCCTTCACTCAACCGAGCTCCACAAAGTGGGGTGGTTCTTGTGTGTCTTCTTACTGCTGTGTCCCGGGCCTGGCATAAAGTGGGCACTCACTGAATACGTTAAGGGGAACCTGCAGTCATTCAGGTTGGCCTCTGGGTGGTGGCATTCCCAGCAGATACACTTCACTGCTGGAAGTGGGTACTCTGTCCCGGAAGACACCCATCGCCATTCCTCTCAGAGATTCAGGGTGGGCAGGCAGTTTGGTGTGGGGAGGGGGCTGGACTCAGCACACCTCGGGATTCCAAGATCCTAAACAGGAAGTATATATAACCTGGGAGATGTGGTGCGCATGAAAATATTCTTCACAACTTATTTGTTCCTCCCTGCTCTTTATATATGAAAGAATGAGGTGTCACTAACATGGAAGTGCCACAAACAGGAGGGGTGATGGGATTCACCGCTCAGGTTGAGGACAGTGCCACAAAACAAAGCACTTGGTGGCAGACAGACTTGCCTCTGAGCTGCCTGTGTTTGGAAAGGTGACTCCCAACTTGGGAGAGAAAACAGGATGGTGATAGAGACAGAGAGAGAGACAGATACCTCTGCCTCAGCCCCCAAAGAGAGAAGTTCTGAGGAATGAGGCAAGATAGAGGGAAGCTGAGACTTAAAAGGGTATGAGGTCTCAGCTGTTTCCAAAACAGAAACACCAGCCTGGGCAACCTGGCGAAACTCAATCTCTACAAAAAATACAAAAATTAGCTGGGCGTGGTGGCATGCGCCTGTAGTCCTAGCTACTCAGGTGGCTGAGGTGGGAGGATCGATTGAGCCTGGGTGGTTGAGGCTGCAGTGAGCTGTGATTGTGCCACTGCACTCTGGCCTGGGCAACAGAATGAGACCCCATCTCAAAAAGGTAAAAATAAAAAAGAAACAGAAACAGGGAGATAGAGAAATGGAGACAGAGAGTCAGGAATGACCAAGGCTGCCCTTGGAGCCCACAGGTGTCGTAAGCACCTTCCAATGGCCTGGCATCTCCAAGTACACCTTGCCACTCATTCCTTGAGCCTTTCCACTCACAGAAACTGAAGCCAAGGAGAGGAGGATCTTCTCAAGGTCACCTTCCCTTATCCTAGACACCACAGGGAGTGGTTCAGACAGCTTTATTTTTATCACCAGAGTTTTAAATAAATACACAGTTCCATCAGACCAGCCCCCCAGTTCCCAGGAAGGTCACCCCAATAAATTAATAATAAATAGCAGATATATAAATACAACCGTTTGGGCAGGAATCGGGTGTCTCAGGACCCTTGAGCCCATTCCACAGGCCAGGACAACTGAGGTCGTGTCCCCAGGGCAGGTGCACAGTCTAAGGACCAGGGCTCCTCATACGCAGTGGCAGTCTTTGGCTAACAAGTCGTCATAGGTCTGGAGTGACACCCCGGTGTCGGTCTTTTGAATGAGCACCATGGGATTGTAGCTGGCGGGCACGCAGCAGGGAGCTGGCACCGTGTCGGGCTTCAGGCGGTGCAGGTTCGTCTTGATCTGCGCGTGCATGTTGGCCTCCCGGAACTGGCTCGGGCACGCGCCGATGCACATGGTCACTTGCACCTCCCGTGGCGACAGCACCCAATCGGCCCAGCCCAGGTCTTCCAGCGACGCGTGGACAGTGTGCAGACGGCAGCAGCGCCCGGGCCCGAGCGGACAGTGGTCCCCGTTGCGCGCACGCGCTCTGCGGCGCCCCCTGGCGGCTCGCGGCCGCAAGTGCAACTCCAGCTGGGGCCGTGCGGACGAAGACTTTACCAGCAGTTGGTCCGACTGCGACGGCGGCGGCGACAGTCGCAGGTGCAGCGCGGGCGCCTGGGGTCTTGCAAGCCTGAGCTGACGCCGCAGCGGTCGTGTCACGTCCCACGACCTTGACGCCGTCGGGGACAGCCGGAACAGAGCCCGGTGAATGCGGGAGGCCTCGGGGAGCCCCTCGGGCAGGACGGCCCGGGAGATACGCAGGTGCAGGTGGCCGCCAGATCCCAGCCGCACTGTGGGAAGACAGATAGGGAAGCAGGTCACCCACAGGCCTGCCGTTTTCCAGGAACGGGGGTGCCCATTTCCCCTAACACGCCAAGCTGGATTTCACCACGGCGCTGGCGCCTTTGCACAAGTTTATTCCCCTACCAAGAGCATTTCTCCGGCCGGGCGCTGTGGCTCACGCCTGTAATCTCAACACTTTGGGAGGCCGATGCGGGCGGATCACTTGAGGTCAGGAGTTCAGGACCAGCCTGGCCAATATGGTGAAACGCCCACTCTACTAAAAATACCAAAAAATTAGCCGGGCGTGGTGGCTGGCGCCTGTGATCCCAGCTACTCGGGAGGCTGAGGCAGGAGAATCGCTTGAATCGGGGCGGTGGAGGTTGCAGTGAGCCAGGATCGCGCCACTGCACTCCAGCCTGGGCAACAGAGGAAGACTCCCTCCAAAAAAAAAAAAAAAAAAAAGGAGCACTTCTCCCCTGAATCTCAGCATGATGGCTGGCTCCTCCTCCTCCTTCCAGCCTGCCTAAAATAGGAAGCACCCTATTTTATTTCCTTGTGTGTCATTCATATTCCCTGCTTAGAATCTCAGCTTGGTTGACACTGTGCCTGGCACACAATAGGTGCTTAGTAAATACCTGAAGGAATTAATGTATATCTGATATTCAGACAAAGATTCCAATCATGGCTCTGCTTTTCTTCTGGCAGTCAAAAACTTACTTGCTTCACTTATTTATTTATTATGGTCTTGCTGTTACCCAGGCTGGAGTGCATGGCTCAGTGCAGCCTCAGTCTCCTGAGTTCAAGTGATCCTCCCGCCTCAGCCTCCTGAATAACTGAGACTACAGGCACGCACTATCATGTCTGGCTAATTTTTTTAAACAACTTTTTTGGTGCTGGGCGCGGTGGCTCAAGCCTGTAATCCCAGCACTTTGGGAGGCCGAGACGGGCGGGTCACGAGGTCAGGAGATCGAGACCATCCTGGCTAACCCGGTGAAACCCCGTCTCTACTAAAAAATACAAAAAATTAGCCGGGTGTGGTGGCGGACGCCTGTAGTCCTAACTACTCCAGAGGTTGAGGCAGGAGAATAGCGTAAAACCCGGGAGGCGGAGCTTGCAGTGAGCTGAGATCCGGCCACTGCACTCCAGCCTGGGTGACAGAGCGAGCCGCCGTCTCAAAAAACAAAAAACAAAAAAAACACCTTTTTTGGTAGAGATAGGGTCTCACTATATTGCCCAGGCAGCAATATTCTGGCCTCAAGCGATGCTCCCACTTCGGCCTCCCAAAGTACTGGGATTACAGGTGTAATCCCGAGAAATGAAGAGTACCAAACCCATCACATTCCAGACTACTGAGCCTCTAGGAATCACAGCCCCTCAGGCTGGTACAAGTGTTAGAGAGACTGGGGTTTGAGGGTGTCTTGGCCTAGTTGCCAGGCTCAGCAAGGGTGAGAGGTTTTCCTGGAGTCACACAGCACAGATGGGTCAGGGCAGGCTAAGAGTGTGCCCCTCTGCCTGCCCCCTCCTGGGTCCCACCGCAGCCCAGACCTCATCCGGTGCCCTGCACCCCTGGTGCCTCAGTGCATTTACCCATGGAGGGCATAGAGATGGGGAAAATAACTCTCCTCCCCTAACAAGTCACTTGTTGCATGTGACTTTAGCAGTGCCTTGACAAGCGATTGCATCAGATTCAGACCAGCTCCAACTGGTTCTGCCCATCACAAACCTCTATCCATGCACCACACCCCCATCCTTTCTCTTGGATCCTGGCCCCAGCCCAGGTCAGGGACCATGCCCACACCCCACACCCGACCCCGTCCCCAGGTTTCCCAGGTGCTGTGTACATTCAGGAGGGTCCCTGGCATCCCTGTGCCTCAGTTTCCCCATTTACAATTTGGGAACGGGTTATAACCTCCCACGTTGTGGGTGCAAATCAGGCATCAGCTACCCCATCAGACCCAAGGGGGTCCAGGACGTTCCTACCCAGGGCACAGACGGGGCAACTGAGGCTCAAAGGTAGGTGTGGGCTTTTCAAGACAAGAGGAATCCCTGGTTAGATATGGGGGCTGCTTGGGGTGGAAGGGGATCTCCAAGATTTCACTTACCTTCTGGTGTGAGTATCCGGACCTCAGGGGCCTGGATGAGGTCGGTGTTTGAATCTTCCCAGCTCTGGTTGGCCCGCAGCCTGGTCAGCAGGTCCTCGTAGCGTTTCCGCAACTCTCGGAATCTGGAGTCTTCGGAGTGCAAGTTTGAGGGTCCCGGGAAACTTGCGCGGCTCGCCTTGGCCAGAGACACGGCGCCCCCATGCGGCGGCCATAAGAGCACAAGCAACACCAAGAGCATCTGAGAGCCATTCAGTGTCTTGAGTTCTTGCCCGGGCATGGCTGTGCTGGTTGCAGCTCTGAGCCGGGACTGACCAGATGCTGCCCGACCGGCCTTTATAGTCCCCGGACTGTGTCGGTCTCCGCCTGCTCAGTCCCGCCCTCCTCCCCCTGCCTGCAGAGTAAACACTCTAGTGGCCACAGCTGGGCGGTGTCTAGGGGTGTATTTAGGGGGAGGATCTTTAGGTGGGGGCGCTCCTAGTAAAGCTAGGGCACGTTTCTGGGCCTCAGTATGAGGACACCATTCCAGCCTGGGAGTCTGTTTGGAGGAAAAAAGACATTGTTACTGTGTGAAAAATTCCAGACAGGAATTTAAGAAGTGGCTGTCTGTGCCCATGGGATTTCCTCTCTTCTCTTTTTGGTTGGGGTCAAAGGCTAAAGATGGTGAAAAACAAAGGAAGCAGAGGAAAACGGGATAGATGGAGCCAGGAAGGGCAAACTTGATGTGTCATTGCTCTCTGTCATGCTTGTTTCCTCACCAGGAAAAAAGGGACTGAGACTCTCATTGGAGAGGTGGTCAAATGAGGAGTAAAGCACAGGGCCAGACACATAGGAAGCGTTTGATAAACTGGTTATTGCAGTTATTCATTCTCATCTGGAGAACTCCTACTCATTCTTCAAAACTCTGTGCAAAAAGCCCCTCTTCCAGAAAGTCTTCTCCAACATTATCTTTCCAGGGCTAAGCAGGGTGCTCCCAAACCCCATCCTTTTGTCTGGCTCAGTGCTCACCTTGAAGCCATCCTCACAGGATTCATAATTCTGGAGGCCAGGCGTGGTGGCTTATGTCAATAATCTCAGCACTTTGGGAGGCCGAGGTGGGTGGATTGCTTGAACCCAGGAGTTCGAGACAAGTCTGGGCAAGACGGCAATATCTCGTCTCTAAAAAAAAGAATTCTGCACCGGGCACCGTGGCTCACACCTGTAATCCCAGCACTTTGGGTGGCCGAGGCACGCGGACCACCTGAGGTCAGGAGTTCTAGACTAGCCTGACCAACATGGAGAAACCCCGTCTCTACTAAATATACAAAATTAGCCGGGCTTGGTGGCACATGCCTGTAATCCCAGTTAGTCGGGAGGCTGAGGCAAGAGAATCGCTTGAACCCGGGAGGCAGAGGCTGCGGTGAGCCGAGTTCTCACCATTGAACAAAAGCCAAAGCAACAAAAAAAAAAAAAAAAAAAAAAAAAAAATCTGGACAGAAATTTAGTTATAATTAAGCATTAATCAGGCTGCACTTTGACCCACTTCCTTGTGACTAAGTTGCTTGCAACACCTGATACTGACCGTTTGCTATAGATGGGATTTCCGACCTTAGAATCATAAGACTTTTTAAAATAATTACTTAAGATGTTTTTAAAATCCTGAATACCAGCTTAACTGCTGACACCCACCAGTGTGAATACCCCACAGAGGAATGGAATTCGCATGAGAATAGTTTCTTACTGTCTATGACTTCACCTCCTGCACTCTTTCACCAAGCAATGACCTTCACACTTCAGCCCACTCCAAAACCCTTAAAAACTAAAACTCTAGCCCCAGGCCGGGTGCAGTGGCTCACGCCTGTAATCCCAGCACTTTGGGAGGCCAAGGCGGATGGATCACCTGAGGTCAGGAGTTCGAGACCAGCCTGACCAACACGATAAAACCCTGTCTCTACTAAAAAAATTTCAGAAATTAACCGGTCGTGGTGGCACATGCTTGTAATCCCAGCTGTTTGGGAGGCTGAGGCAGGAGAATCGTTTGAACTTAGGAGGTGGAGGTTGCAGTGAGCTGCCATCTCGCCATTGCACTCCAGCCTGGGAGATAGAGCAAGACTCCATCTTTTTTTTTTTTTGTCAAGACGGAGTCTCACTCTGTCGCCCAAGCTGGAGTGCAGTGGCACGATCTCGGCTCACTGCAAGCTCCACCTCCTGGGTTCATGGCATTCTCCTGCCTCAGCCTCCTAAGTAGCTGGGACTACAGGTGCCTGCCACCATGCCAGCTTTTTTTTTTTTTTTAGTAGAGATGGGGTTTCACCGTGTTAGCCAGGATGGTCTCAATCTCCTGACCTCATGATCCATCCGCCTCGGCCTCCTAAAGTGCTGGGATTACAGGCTTGAGCCACCACTCCTGGCTGACTCCATCTTAAAAAATATATAGGCCTCCCAAGTAGTTGGGATTACAGTCGTGCACCACCACACCTAGCTAATTTTTGTATTTTTAGTAGAGACAGGGATTCACCATGTTGGCCAGGCTGGTCTTGAACTCTTGACCTCAAGTCATCTGTCGGCCTCTGCCTCCCAAAGTGTGGGGATTTTAGGCATGAGCCACTGCACCCAGCCTTTTTTTTTTTTTTTTTCCCGAGACAGTCTCTAGCTCTGTCGCTCAGGCTGGAGTGCAGTGGCATGATCTTGGCTCACTGCAACCTCCATCTCCCGGGTTCAATGGATTCTCCTGCCTCAGCCTCTCGAGTAGCTGGGATTACAGGTGCGCACCATCACACCTGGCTGATTTTTGCATTTTTAGTAGAGATGGGGTTTCACCTTGTTGGCCAGGCTGATCTTGAACTGCTGACCTCAGATGATCCACCCGCCTCAGCGTCCCAAAGTGCCGAGATTACAGGTGCGTGCCACCATGCCCGGGTAATTTTTGTATTTGATGTAGAGATAGGGTTTCACCCTGTCATGTTGACCAGTCTGGTCTCGAACTCCTGACCTCGTGATCCACCTGCCTCGGCCTCCCAAAGTGCTGGGATTACAGGCATGAGCCACCATGCCCGGTCCCAAACTAAGAACATCTTCAAAGAGAAAGAAAAGAGACGTAGGGGCTGTCCTGGGGGTGGAGGTCTCTGAGAGCTCACCTGTGCTTTTGGACAAGGCTGGGGTCTGGGTCCTCCTGGCTCTCCTTGTCTAACTTGTGCTCTGAAGGTCCTGGTGGCATTTCTGCAACTCCTGGAACGTGGAGTCATCCAGATCAGAGTGCTTGTCCAAGGGTCCTAGGAACCCCAGAAGGTTCTCACTGGGCAGAGTCAGGGCGCCCCCCCAGGGTGCCCCCAACAACATCTGTAACATCAACAGCATCTGAAAGCAACGCTGGGTCACGGGTCCTGGCCTGGGTATGGCTGTGCTAGTTGCTGTCTGAACCGCACTGACACTTTGGGTCTGGCTTTATAGCCTGCACGTTCCCACCCAGCCGTCCCCCACGACCCAGACCCTGCAAGCAGGGTAAACACTCCAGTGACCACGGCCAGGCCAGGTCTCACGAATGCGTTCTTGCACAAGAACGCAAGAGGGGTGCCTCTCTGACCCTCTGTATCCTTTCCCAAGAAATAAGGACACAGTTGGTGCAGCCACGCTTCTTACCAAGAGCTTTGGGATGGGACGGGATCAGGTCAGAGACGGTGACCATACGGCGGTTCCCCGTCTCTACTAAAAATACAAAAAATTAGCCTGGCATGGTGTGATGGCACCTGTAGTCCCAGCTACTTGGGAGACTTCTGAGGCAGGAGAATGAGACCTGAGAGGCGGAGCAGCCCGGCCAGACTCCAGCCTGGGTGACAGAGGAGATTCTCGTCAAAAAAAAAAAAAAGAAAGAAAGAAATAAGGAATAAGGACACCATTGCAGCCTGGTAGTACTTTTTTTTGAGACAGTCTCGGCTTCTGTCAGCCTCAGGCTGGAGTGCAGTGGCCGGATCTCAGCTCACTGCAAGTCTACCCGGGTTTATGCCATTCTCCTGCCTCAGCCTCCCCGGGAGCATGGACTACAGGCTCACCACCCCTGGCTAGTATTTTGTATTTTAGTGGCACGGGTTTCACCGTGTTAGCCAGGATGGTCTCATCTCCTGACCTCTTTCGATCCGCCTCCGCCTCGGCCTCCCAAAGTGCTGGGATTACAGGCTTGAGCCACCGCGCCCGCCAGTAGTGTACTTTTTGTTTCTGTTTTTGTTTGTTTTAGAGACTGGGTTTGGCTCTGTTGCCCGGTCACTGCAGCCTCGACCTCCTGGGCTCAAGGGGTCCTCTCACCTTAGCCTCCCGAGTAGCTGGGACTAGAGGCACGTGCCACCACAACTGGCTAATTTTATTTTTTGTAGAGACGAGGGTCTTGCTATGTTGTACAAGCTGGTCTCGAACTCCTGAGCTCAAGCATCCTCCTTCCTTGGCCTCTCACAGTGCTGGGATCCTGTGATGGCGTGAGTCACAGCATCCGGCCACTTGCCTGGCTCTACTTCCCCAAATTTTTAACCAATGACCTCATAGTCAGCCTCGTGGCCAAGCTAAGAGGAGAGATGGGGCAGATGTAGGCAGGTGGCCAGAGATGAGCTCAGCAGGTCGGATCCCTTGTTCCTCTCGGACAGCTTCCATGGGTCCCCAGAGGTGGAGCCGGGATGGAAGTAAACAGAGCGCAGGGGCTGGAGGTCAGGCCAGTCCGTCCACCTGGCAGGGCTGCAATCTCCCAAAACCTCCCCTAGCCGACCGCTACGACCTGCTCTCAGCTATCGACACCTTTGTCAAACACAACGGCACGCAAGAGCACGAACCCACTTTTATTGATGGTTTCTTGTAATGTAAGGTAAACACAGTCATAGCAGGAGATTTGGAAGAGGCACAAAAGCGGATTATTTAAAAACTTCCTGGAGGCCCCGAGGACAGGGAGAAATGCTGTCTCATGCTGGTGATTGTCCTCGAAGGACAGGATGTGCCTGTGCCATCTAGGGGGTTCCGCAGCCAGCCCGGGTTCTTTTTGTTTTCTGTTTTTGTTAGTATTTAGAGACGGGGGTCTCACTATGTTGCCCAGGCTGGTCTCAAAACGACTGAGTTCAAACGATCCTTCCGTCTTGGCCGCCCAAAGTGTTGGGATTATAGGCATGAGCCACTGTGCCCAGCCATGGGTTCACTCTTTTTATTTTTTTATTTTCGAGACAGAGTTTTACTCTTGTTGCCCAGGCTGGAATGCAGTGGTGTAATCTCGGCTCACTGCAGCCTCCCAGGTTCAAGTGATTCTCCTGCCTCAGCCTCCCAAGTAGCTGAAATTACAGGTGTGTACCACAATGCCCGGCTAATTGTTTTTGTATTTTTAGTAGAGACAGGGTTTCGCTGTGTTGGCCAGGCTGGTCTGGAACTCCTGACCTCAGTGATCCGCCCACCTCAGCCTCCCCAAGTGCTGGGATTACAGGCATAAGCCACTGTGCCCAGTCATGGGTCCATTCTTAATTCAGCATGATCTCAGTAAAAGATCCTTAGTTTAATTACATTTGCAAAGACCTTTTCTCCAAATAAGGTTGCAGATACTGAGAGTTAGGACTTGGACATATCTTTTTTTTTTTTTTTCTGAGATGGAATCTCGCTCTGTCACCCAGACTGGAGTGCAGTGGTGCAATCTCGGCTCACTGCAGCCTCTGCCTCCAGGTTCCAGCGATTCTCCTGCCTCAGCCTCCTGGGTAGCTGGGGTTACAGGCACATACCACCATGCCCAGCTAATTTTTGTATTTTTATTAGAGGCAGGGTTTCACCATGTTGGCCAGGTTGGTCTCGAACTCCTGACCTCAGGTGATCTGCCTGCCTCAGCCTCCCAAAGCGCAGGGATTACAGGCGTGAGGCACCATGCCTGGCCTAATCTTTATACAGCCTGATGTGGTGGATAGATTGTGTCCATTTCACAGATGACAAACTGAGGCCAGAGAGGTGGGCTTGTCATGGCCACACGGCCAGAAGACAGCAAGGCTGGGGTTAGAGACCCAAGCAGCCAGCCCCTGAGCCTGTTCCATCTCCCTCAGAGCTTCTGAAATGAGAGGATATGGCCACCCTAACAGGCCAGCGTGAGATGAGAGTTTCACCAGCACAGCGTGGGGCCTACGGTTCTCCTGCAGTACCTCCAAGGTGGGAAGAATGTGCCTCAGAAAAGGGACACCCTGGCTGAACGCAGTGGCTCAGGCATGTAATCCCAGCACTTTAGGAGGCCAAAGCAGGAGGATCGCTTGTGGCCAGGAGCTGGAGACCAGCCTGGGCAACATAGTGAGACCCCAAGACCCCATCTCTTTTTTTTTTCTTTTGAGACAGAGTCTCTCTGTATTGCCCAGGCTGGAGTGCACTGGTGCAATCTTGGCTTACTGCAACTTCCACCTCCCGGGTTAAAGCGATTCTCCTGCCTCAGCTTCCCGAGTAGCTGGGATTACAGGCATGTGCCACCATGCCTGACTAATTTTTGTATTTTTGTTAGAGAAGGGATTTCACCATGTTGGCCAGACTGGGTCTGAGCTCCTGACCTCAGGTGATCCGCCCACCTCAGCCTCCCAAAGTGCTGGGATTTCGGGCGTGAGCCACTGCGTGCTGCCTGTTTTGTTTCTTTTTAGACAGGGTCTTGCGGTGTAGCCCAGGCTGGAATACAGTGGCACAATCATAGGTCACTGCAGCCTCGACCTCCTGGGCTCAAGCGATCCTCCCGCCACCTCACCCTCCCGAGTAGCTGGGACTATAGGCATGTGCCACCATGGCCTGCTAATTTTTTACTATTTTGTAGAATGGGGTCTCACTGTTTTGCACAGGTTGGTCCCGAATGGTTGGGCTCAAGTGATCTTCCCAGCCCAGAGTGATGCCACCGTGCCTTGCTAATTTTTTTTTTTGGTGAAACGGAGATTTACTCTTGTTGCCCAGGCTGGAGTGCAATGGCGCGATCTCGACTCACTGCAATCTCCACCTCCCGGGTTCAAGCGATTCTCCTGCCTTAGCCTCCCAAGTAGCTGGGATTACAGGCATGCACCAGCATGCCCGGCTAATTTTTGAATTTTTAGTAGAGATGGGTTTTCACCATGTTGCCCAGGCTGATCTCGAACTCCTGACCTCAGGTGATCCTCCCGCCTCAGCCTCCCAAAGTGCTGGGATTACAGGCGTGAGCCATTGCGCCTGGCCAGTGCCTTGCTAATTTTTAAAACATTTTGTAAAATGGGATCTTACTATGTTGCTCAGGCTGGCCTTCAACTCCTAACCTCCAGCGATCCTGTCACCTCAGCTTCCCAAAGTGCTGGGATTACAGGCAAGAGCCTCTGCACCTGGCCTAATTTCTGCCTTTATAGATGTACCTATTCTGAACATTTCACAGAAATGGAATCTTACAATATCTGTACTGTAGTTTCGCCTTGATGAAGAATACTGCTGTAAAAGTGGGTGTACACGTTTTTGTTTGAACACCTGTTTTCATTTCACTTGGCTCTATACTAAGCAATGAAATTACTGGGTCACAGAGTAACCCTGTATTGAACTTGTTGGGGGAACTGCCAAACCTTTTCCTCTCAGTTTTATTTGTCAGTGTGAAATCTTTCAGGCAGACACGAAAGTATTAATAATAAAATCACAAACACCCCTATCCAGCACCCACCTAAAGAAAAATCATTCCAGAGAGGGTAGAAGTGGCCCCCCAGCCCAAGTCAGGTTCTCCCCAATCTTAAGGCTCATGTGTTGGACGTTAGTTGTGACATTTCATCTATATATTTGGGGAACAGGTATATTTAAAACATTATCAGATCAGGCATGGTGGCACACACTTATAGTCCCAGCGCTTTGGGAAGCTGAGGTGGGAGGATCACTTGAGCCCAAGAGGTCAAGGCTACAGTGAGCTATGATCATGCCAGTGCACTCCAGCCTGGGTGACAGAGTGAGATCTTATTAAAAAAAAAAAAAAGGCCGGTAGGGTGGCTCAAGCCTGTAATCCCAGCACTGGAGGCAGTGGGTGGATCATGAAGACAGAGTCGAGACCATCAGCTAACATGGTGAAACCCGTCTCTACTAAAATACAAAAACTAGCCGGTGGTGGCTGACCTGTAGTCCCAGCTACTGTGGGCTGAGGCAGGAGAATGGCGTGAACCGAGGTGGAACTGCAGTGAGCAGAGATGGCACCACTGCACTCCAGCCTGGGTGACACAGTAGCGAGACTCGTCTCAAAAAAAAAAAAAAATCAGAGTGGAAAAGTGGCAGGCATTGCTTGTGAAACACTGAAATGGTTCAGCTCACGAGCCTCTCGGCCTCGAGTTCAGCGATTCTCCTGCCTCAGCCTCCCCAGTAGCTGGGATTACAGGTACCTGCCACCGCGCCTGGCTAATTTTTTGTTTGTTTGTTTGTATTTTTAGTAGAGACAAGGTTTCACCATCTTGGCCAGGCTGGTCTTGAACCCCTGTTCTCGTGATCCACCCGCCTCAGCCTCCCAATGTACTGGGATTGCAGGCATGAGCCACCATGCCTGTCTGAACTATTAACTTCTAGATGGTTGAGGCAAAATATTACTGTCAACACATCCCATAGGCCAGGCACGGTGGCTCATGCTTGTAATCCAAGCACCTTGGGAGACTGAGGTGGGAGATCGCTGGAGCTGACTTCGAGATCAGCCACAAGGCAACAACATGAGACCTTATCTCTATTTTTTTCAGCCTGGGAAACGTGGTGAGACCTTCTCTCTACAAAAAAAAAACAAAAAAAACAAAATCAGCCGAGTGTGGTGGTGCATGCCTGTAGCCCCAGCTACTCAGAAGGCTGATGTGGGAGGATGGCTTGAAACTGGGCAGTGGAGGTTGCAGTGAGCCAAGGTTGTGCCACTGCCTCCAGCCTGGTGACAAACAAGACTCTGTCTCAAAAAAAAAAAAAAGCCATAAACCACCTAAAGCCTGGGAGGAAAAGCTGGGGAGGGTTCCTTGGGAAATGAGGACATTGAGGGGCATCCATGTACATTGGGGGCATTTAGAAATCTGTGAACCTGGCCAAATGCGGTGACTCACGCCTGTAACCCCAGCACTTTGGGAGGTCGAGGTGGGCAGATCACAAGGTCAAGAGATCAAAACTATCCTGGCCAACATGGTGAAACCCTGTCTCTACTAAAAATACAAAAATTAGCTGGATGTGGTGGCATGCGCCTGTAGTCCCAGCTACTCGGGAGGCTAAGGCAGGAGAATCACTTGAACCCAAGAGGAGGCTGCCATGAGCCCAAATCATGCCATTGCAGTCCAGCCTGGGTAACAGAGCGAGACTCCATGAAAAAGAAGGAGAAGGAGAAGGAGAAGTTCGATACCAGTCTGGGCAACACAGCGAGGTCTCATCTCTACAAAAATAAAAGTAATTAGCCAGGTGTGGTGGTGCATGCCTGTAATCCCAGCTACTTGGGAGGCTGAGGTGGGAGGACTGCTTGAGCCCACGAGGTAGAGGCTGCGGTGAGCTATCATTGTACCACTGCACCTCAGCCTGGGTGACAGATCAAGACCCTGTCTCTAAAAACAAAAACCACAAAGTTTTTGCCAAGGAGCCATACTTTGGAGTATCACTTTCTGAGTCTCGACAGCCTCCAGAAGGAACCAGTCCTGCTGTGACACCTTGATTTTGGACTTCCGGCTTCCAGAACCCTGAGAGAAGTCCTGTTCTTTTAGGACACCAAGTTTGTGGTCAGTATTATGTAAACAATGCCATCTGCTCCCCATTTTTATCTCTGATGGTTTTGTTTTTGGTTTGTTTTTTGAGACAGTTTCCTTCTGTCACCCAGGCTGGAGTGCAGTGGCGCAATCTCGGCTCACTGCAATCTCTGCCTCCTGGGTTCAAGCGATTCCCCTGCCTCAGCCTCCCAAGGAGCTGGGACTACAGCACGCGCCACCACACCCGGTTGATTTTTGCATTTTTAGTAGAGACAGGGTTTTATCATGTTGGCCAGGCTGGTTTCGAACTCCTGACCTCAGGTGATCCATCCGCCTTGGCCTCCCAAAGTGTTGGGATTACAGGTATGAGCCACTGCGCCCGGCCTTTTATCTGAGACAGAGTCTCTCTCTGTCATCCAGGCTGGAGTGCAATGCCGCGATCTCGGCTCGCTGCAACCTCCACCTCCCGGGTTCAAGTGATTCTCCTGCCTCAGCCTCCTGAGTAGCTGAGATTACAGGCGTGCACCACCACACCTGGCTAATTTTGTATTTTTAGTAGAGACAGGGTTTCACCATGTTGGCCAGGCTATTCTCGAACTCCTGACCTGAAGTGATCCACCCGCTTCAGCCTCCCAAAGTGCGGGGATTACAGGCGTGAGCCACAGTGCCTGGCCCTCTCTGGTGTTGTTTTCCTTTGGTCTAGTGGTATCTGTGTGGCTGTCAGATGTTCCGGATGCTTCTCCTTGGTCCGTTAAAGGCATAGCAGAAAACATCTCTAAGTCCATGGCTTGTCTTTTAAATTTCTTTGTTTTCCTTTTTATCTAGAGACAGGCTCTGGCTCTGTCACCCAGACTGGAGTGCAGTGGCGCCATCATAGCTCACTACAGCCTCACCCTCTTGGGTTCAAATGATCCTCTTGCCTTAGACTCCAGAGTAGCTGGGACTACAGGTGTCAGGCCTCTGAACTCAAGCTAAGCCATCATATTCCTGGTGACCAGATGGCCTGAAGCAACTGAAGATCCACAAAAGAAGTGAAAATAGCCTTAACTGATGACATTCCACCATTGTGATTTGTTTCTGCCCCGCCCTAGCTGATCAAGGTACTTTGGAATCTCCCCCACCCTTAAGAAGGTTCTTTGTAATTCTCCCCACTCTTGAGAATGTGGCCTTGTGAGTTCCCTCTTGCCTGCAAACACGCCCTAACTCACCCACCCATCCCTAAACCTATAAGAACTAATGATAATCCCCACCCTTTGCTGGACTCCTTTCCCGGGATTCCAGCCCACCTGCACCTAGGTGAAATAAACAGCCATGTTGTTTCACACAAAGCCTCTTTTGGTGGTCTCTTCACACGGAAACATTTTGCGCTGGAAGACCCGTCAGTGGGATTCCTTCGAGACCAATCCCCTGTCCTCACTCCCTCACCCCGCGAAGAGATCCACCTGCACCTCGGGTCCTGTGGGACCGACTCAGCCCAAGGAACATCTCACTGCATTTTAAATCGAGTAAGCGCCCTCCTTTTACTCTTTCTCCAACCTCACTTCATCTCCTCAACCTCTTTCTCTAATCTTGGCGCCCACTTCTTCAATCTCTCCTTCTCTCTTAATTTCAATTTCTTTCATTTTCCAGTAGAGACAAAGAAGACATTTTATCTGTGGACTCCAAACTCAAGGCGCCAGTCACGACTCGAAGGTAGCCTTCCTTGAAACGAATCATTATGGACTTTCTCTGATTATTCACTCCATGTTCCAGTTTTGGTGTTCGATCTCCTCACGCGGGACGCTTGCCTCGACCATTCACCCACATCCCTTGGTGCAGCTTCAACTGGCGGGATGCCCGCTTCGGTCGCTCACCATCGCTAGCCCAGGGCTGCTCCCACCCCCTCTCCATGTCTCTACCCTCTTCCTTTTAAATTTGTCTTCCTTCACTTTATGGGGCAACATTCCATTCATTCCCCTCTTCTTTCCTCCCTTTTAGCCTGTGTTCTCAAAACTTAAACTCCTTCTTAACTCTCGCTTCTTGACTTGTAACGGCATCTTATTTCTTCTGGCGATAATTTTGACCTTGTGTAAAACTCGATAATGGTTCTGAAATGGCTAGAAAATAAAGTACTTTTGATTTTCCTATCCGGTGAGATCTTAGATAATTTCGGTTTTGCAAATGAGCAATGGTCTGTGCCTGACATCCAGGTGACTTCTCCTTTGCCACATTGGTCCCTCCAGAGTTCTGTTCCCAATGACTCCTGTCCCAAATCTTTCTTTTCCTTCTCTTCCCTGTCTGTTCCTTCCAGTCTCCACCCTGCTTCCTGAGTCCCCTGAATCCTTTTCTTTCTTTTCTTTTTTTTTTTTGAGATGGTGTCTCATGGCTGTCGCTTCAGGCTGGAGTGCAGGGCGCTGATCTCGCTTTCACTGCAAGTCTGGCCTCTCCCGGTTCATTCTCCTGCTCAGTTCTGAGAAGACTATGGCGCTCACGCATCATACTTGGTTAACTTTTTATTTTTAGAGATTTGGGTTTCACTTTATCTCGGGATCTCTGACCTTAGGATCCGCCACTTCGCCTTCCCAGTGCTGGGATTAGGCTTGAGCCACCGCCGCCCGCCGGGCCGCTTTTATTCCTTAATATGCATTTTATCACCCAGTCAGCTCAGGCCGGGCGCTGCGGCTCGCCTGTAATCCCAGCACTTTAGGGAGGCCGAAATGGATCACGAGGTCAGAGATCGAGACCATCCTGGCTAACACGGTGAAACCCCTGCCTCTACTAAAAATACAAAAAAACTAGCCGGGCAGTGCAGCCCCTGTAGTCCCAGCTACTCGGGAGGCTGAGGCAGGAGAATGGCTGGAACTCCAGGAGACGGAGTTTGCAGTGAGCTGAGATCTGGCCACTGCACTCCAGCCTGGCGACAGAGCGAACCCGCCTCAAAAAAAAAAAAAAGAAGAAAAAGCTCCAAAAATTAGATTCCGGCCCTCAAATCCCACAACAGGACTTCATTAACCTCGCCTTCAAGATGTACAATAGTAGAGAAGAGTTGCAATTACTTGCCTCTGCTGTGAGAGAAACCCCAGCCATATCTCCAGCACACAAAAACTTCAAAACGCCTAAGCCACAGCGGTCAGACGCTCCTTCAGGACCTCCTCCCCCAGGATCTTGCTTCAAGTGCTGGAAATCTGGCCACTGGGCCAAGGAATGCCCGCAGCCTGGGATTCCTCCTAAGCCGCATCCCATCTGTGCGGGACCCCACCGGAAATTGGACTGTCCAACTGGCCCAAGGCTCTGACTGACTCCTTCCTAGATCTCGGCTTAGCGGCTGAAGACTGACACTGCCCGATCGCCTCGGAAGCCTACAGGACCATCACAGACGCTTTGGGTAACTCTTAAAGTGCAGGGTAAGTCCGTCCCCTTCTTAATCAATGTGGAGGCTACCAACCCCACATTACCTTCTTTCCAAGGGCCTGTTTCCCTTGCCTCCATAACTGTTGTGGGTATTGACGGCCAGGCTTCTAAAGCTCTTAAAACTCCCCCACTCTTGGCCAGGCGCGGTGGCTCAAACCTGTAATCCCAGCACTTTGGGAGGCCTAGATGGGCGGATCACGAGGTCAGGAGATGGAGACCATCCTGGCTAACATGGTGAAACCCCGTCTCTACTAAAACAAAAATACAAAAAACTAGCTGGGCGAGGTGGTGGGCGCCTGTAGTCCCAGCTACTCCGGAGGCTGAGGCAGGAGAATGGCGTAAACCCGGGAGGCGGAGCTTGCAGTGAGCTGAGATGGGGCCACTGCACTCCAGCCTGGACGACAGAGCGAGACTCCGTCTCAAAAAAAAAAAACTCCCCCACTCTGGTGCCAACTTGGACAACATTCTTTTATGCACTCCTTTTTAGTTATCCCCACCTGCCCGGTTCCCTTCTTAGGTTGAGACATTTTAACTAAATTATCTGCTTCCCTGACTATTCCTGGGCTATAGCCACACCTCATTGCCGCCTTTTCCCAGTTCAAAGCCTCCTTTGTGTCTTCCTCTCGTATCCCCCCACCTTAACCCACAAGTATGGGACATCTCTACTCCTTCCCTGGCACCAATCACCAATCACAAGCCCCTTACCATCCCATTAAAACCTAATCACCCTTACCCCCTCAACGCCAGTATCCCATCCCACAGCACGCTTTAAAAGGATTAAAGCTTGTTATCACTCGCCTGTTACATATAGCATGGCCTTTAAAAGCCTATAAACTCTACGATTCCCCCATTTTACCTGTCCAAAAACCGGACAAGCCATGCACCTTATCAACCAAACTGCCTTGCCTGTCCACCCCGTGGTGCCAAAGCCATATCCTCTCCTATCCTCAATACCTCCCTCCACAACCCAGTATTCTGTTCTGGATCTCAAACATGCTTTCGTTACTATTCCTTGCACCCTTCACCCCAGCCTCTCTTTGCTTTCACTTGGACTGACCCTGACACCCATCAGGCTCAGCGAATTTCCTGGGCTGTACTGCTGCAAGGCCTCAGGACAGCCCCCATGACTTCAGTCAAGCCCAGATTTCTTCCTCATCTGTTACCTATCTCAGCATAACTCTTCATGGAAACACATGTGCTCTCCCTGCGGATCGTGTCTGGCTAATCTCCCAAACCCGAATCCCTTCTACAAAACAACAGCTCCTTTCCTTACTAGGCATGGTTAGGTACTTCCGCCTTTGGATACCTGGTTTTGGCATCTTGACTAAACCATTATGTAAACTCACAAAAGGAAACCTAGCTGACCCCATAGATCCTAAATCCTTTCCTCACTCCTCTTTCCGTTCCTTGAAGACAGCTTTAGAGACTGCCCCCCCACCAGTTCTCCCTGACTCGTCCCAACCCTTTTCATTACACACAGCCCGAGGTGCAGGGCTACCAGTACAGTCCTGGTCTTACACAAGGACCGGGGACCCGTGGCGCTGTAGCCTTTTTGTCCAAACAACTTGACCTTACTGTTTTAGGCTGGCCATCGTGTCTCCGTGCAGCGGCTGCCGCCGTCCTAATAGTTGTAGAAGCCCTCAAAATCATAAACTATGCTCAACTTACTCTCTACAGCTCTCATAATTCCCAAAATCTATTTTCTTCCTCACACCTGACACATATACTTTCTGCTCCCCGGCTCCTTCAGCTGTACTCTCTTTGTTGAGTCTCCCACAGTTACCACCGTTCCTGGCCTGGACTTCAGCCCGGCCTCCCACATTATTCCTGATACCACACCTGACCCCCATGACCGTATCTCTCTGATCCACCTGACCTTCACTCCATTTCCCCATATTTCCTTCTTTCCTGTTCCTCACCCTGATCACAGTTGGTTTATCGATGGCAGTTCCACCAGGCCTAATTGCCACACACCAGCAAAGGCAGGCTATGCTATAGTATTTTCTACATCTACTGAGGCTACTGCTCTGCCCCTCTCCACTATCTCTCAGCAAGCCGAACTCATTGCCTTAATTCAGGCCCTCGCTCTTGTAAAGGGACTACACATCAATATTTATACTGACCCCATATCCTGCACCACCATGCTGGGTTTTTTTTTTTTAGTAGAGACGGGGTTTCACCGTGTTAGCCACAATGGTCTCGATCTCCTGACCTCGTGATCCACCCGTCTCGGCCTCCCAAAGTGCTGGGATTACAGGCTTGAGCCACCGTGCCCGGCCCCCCCACCATGCTGTTTCATGAGCTGAAAGGTTTTCTCACTACATAGGGGTCTTCCATCATTAATGCCTCTTTAATAAAAACTCTTCTGAAGGCCACTTTACTTCCAAAGGAAGCTGGAGTCATTCACTGCAAGGGCCATCGAAAGGCATCAGATCCCATCGCTCAGGACAACGCTTATGCTGATAAGGTAGCTAAAAAAGCAGCTAACGTTCCAACTTCTATCACTCACGGCCAGTTTTTCTCCTTCTCATCTGGTCACTCCCACTTACTCCCCCACTGAAACTTCCACCTGTCAATCTCTTCCCACACAAGGCAAATGGTTCTTGTACCAAGGAAAATATCTCCTTTCAGCCTCACAGGCCCATTCTATTATGTCGTCATTTCGTAACCTCTTCCATGTAGGTTACAAGCCGCTAGCCCGCCTCTTAGAACCTCTCATTTCCTTTCCATTGTGGAAATCTATCCTCAAGGAAATCACTTCTCAGTGTTCCATCTGCTATTCTATCTACTCCTCCTCAGGGAGTGTTCAGGCCCCCTCCCTTCCCTACACACCAAGCTCGGGGATTTGCCCCTGCCCAGGACTGGCAAATTGACTTTACACACATGCCCCGAGTCAGAAAACTAAAATACCTTTTGGTCTGGGTAGACATTTTCACTGGATGGGTAAAGGCCTTTCCCACAGGCTCTGAGAAGGCCACCGTGGTCATTTCTTCCCTCTGTCAGACATAATTCCTCGGTTTGGCCTTCCCACCTCTATACAATCCGATAACAGACTGGCCTTTACTAGTCAAATCACCCAAGCAGTTTCTCAGGCTCTTGGTATTCAGTGGCGCCTGGTTTTACCTCAAACTGCCACCGTTAAGTCTCTCTTTAAGTGGATAGAAGATCTTCAGTGACAAAGCACCCTCCGATACTTTCACCCTGATTGTCAGGCCTGTGAGCCCAAGCTAAGCCATCACATCCCCAGCGACCTGCACATGTACATCCAGATGGCCCGAAGCAACTGAAACTCCACAGAAGTGAAAATAGTTTGATGACATTCCACCATTGTGATTCGTTTCCGTCCCACCCTAACAGATCCATATACTTTGTAATTTCCCCCACGCTCAAGAAGGTTCTTTATAATCTCCCCCACCCTTAAGAAAGGTCTTTGTAATTCTCCCCACCCTTGAGAATGGACTTGGTGAGCTTCACCCCCTGCCCCCAAAACATTGCTCTTAACTTCACCGCCTATCCCAAAACCTATAAGAACCAATGACAATCCCACCACCCTTTGCTGACTCCTTTTTCAGACTCAGCACGCCTGTACCCAGGTGAAATAGCCATGTTGCTCACACAAAGCCTGTTTGGTGATCTCTTCATATGGACACGTGAAACATTGATGAAGTCCTGTTTTGTTTTGTTTTTATTTTTGAGTCTTGCGCTGTCGCCCAGGCTGGAATGCAGTGGCACGATCTCGGCTCACTGCAAGCTCCGCCTCCTGGGTTCACGCCATTCTCCCGCCTCAGCCTCCCGAGTAGCTGGGACTACAGGCGCCCGCCACCACGCCCTGCTAATTTTTTAGTAGAGACGGGGTTTCACCATGTTAGCCAGGATGGTCTTGATCTCCTGACCTCGTGATCCGCCCGCCTCAGCTTCCCAAAGTGCTGGGATTACAGGCGTGAGCCACCGCCCCCGACCTGAAGTCCTATTCTTTGCTTTTATACTTATTCTCGTTCCCGTTCTTACGCCACCCTCTACCTCTGCCCAGCTATCTCCACCACACTGTCAGTCTCACTCTCTCCTAGCCATTTCTAATCCTTCTTTAACAAGCAATTGCTGGCTTTGCATTTCTGTTTCCTCCAAATTCCACAAAGCCCTGACTACTCACTGCTAAAAAAAAAAAAAAAAAAAAAAGAGGGGGGACTCTGTATATTTTTAAATGAAGAGTGTTGTTTTTACCTAAATCAGTCTGGTCTGGTACATGACAACATAAAAAAACTCAAGGATAGAGCCCAAAAACTCACCAACCAAGCAAATAATTACACTGAACCCCCTTTGACACTGTAACTGGATGCCCTGGGTACTCCCAATTCTTAGTCCTTTAATACCTGTTTTTCTCCTCTTGTGTCTTTAGTTTACTTTCTCAATTCACACAAAACCGCATCCAGGCCATCACCAATCATTCTATACAACAAATGCTCCTTCTAACAACCCCCAATATCACCCCTTACCCCAAAATCTTTCTTCAGTTGAATCTCTCCCACTCTAGGTTCCCATGCTGCCCCTAATCCCGCTTGAAGCAGCCCTGAGAAACATCACCCATTATCTCTCCATCCCCAGAAATTTTCACCACCCCAACACTTTACCACTGTTTCATTTTATTTTTCTTATTAATATAAGAAGACAGGAATGTCAGGCCTCTGAGCCCAAGCTAAGCCATCATATCCCTTGTGACCAGATGGCCTGAAGCAACTGAAGATCCACAAAAGAAGTGAAAATAGCCTTAACTGATGACATTCCACCATTGTGATTTGTTTCTGCCCCACCCTAACTGATCAAGGTACTTTGGAATCTCCCCCACCCTTAAGAAGGTTCTTTGTAATTCTCCCCACCCTTGAGAATGTACTTTGTGAGATCCACCCCCTGCCTGCAAAACATTGCTCCTAACTCCACCGCCTATCCCCAAACCTGTAAGAACTCATGATAATCCATCACCCTTTGCTGACTCTCTTTTCGGACTCAGCCCACCTGCACCCAGGTGAAATAAACAGCCATGTTGCTCACACAAAGCCTCTTTGGTGGTCTCTTCATACGGACATGTGAAACAACAGGCATACATCATCATGTCCAGCTAATTTTTAAATTTTTTATAGAGACGGGGGTCTCACCATGTTGCCCAGGCTGGTCTTGAACTCCTGGCCTCAAGCGATCCTCCCACCTTGGTCTCCCAAAGGGCTGGGATGACAGGCATTGGCCACCATGCCAGGCCTCTTTTCAATTTCTTGATGGATGTGTTGACATCCAAAAGTTTGAAATTGTGATTGAGTCTAATTTGCTGTCCCCTCCATATCCCCAAGTTTTTCATCTTGTCCTTCCTTATGGAGGGCAGGTTTCATGTTGCCGGCCAGTTAAGGCCAAGACAGACTCTGTTCTCCTGCCTGCTTCTCCCCAACCATGACCTTCTGTCCTTTCTGGGCCTCTGGCCTTGGTCAGGTGCCCTTCCCTCCCCCTCTTCCCCTCCGCCCCCCACCCCGTGGTCAGCAGGGAAAGCGGACTGTGGCAGCTGAGTATGAGTCAGCAGGCCTGGTACCGTGGGGGGCGGAAGTGGTGGGCTCAGCCTCGGGGACCGGCTGTGTGAGTTCCTGTATAAACTGGCCAGGAAGTGGGTCAGCTGAGGCTTCCCCCACGTGCTTGCTGCCCGGAACCCATTGGCTGGGTGACCCTGGGCCTCCCGCTTCACGTTCCACATTAGCAACCCAGTTCGCATGCTCGCTCCCGTCATAATTCTGCTGTCCACAGTGTGCATTTATGAAGCACTTACTGCATGCCAGGCTCTGGCTGAGCTCGGATACGCGGCCCTGTGCTAGGGGTATGGAGATCTCCTCTGTGTCACAGGGGTAAACTGAGGCTCGGAACAGGGCAGCTCCGTGCCTGAGTTACACAGCACAGTGCCTGGGTGACCCAGTATCCCAAATCGTCATCCTCGGCTGGCTAAGGCCCTCTCTGTGTCTCTGTGTCTTCACCCTAAGCAAAATATCTGGAGAATTTCCACTTTCTCTCTTTGTGTCTAACTCTCCCTGGCTCTCCCTCCATTTCTGCCTATCTCCCATCGTGTCTATCTCTGTTTATCTCTGCCTCCCCCATGCCCTTATCAGCACCGTACAGGGAAGGGAGAGGTGACAGCCTGACCCACCCCTCCCTGCTTCTGGGGGACCGGGACATGTCCGGGCAGGTCTGAGGCACTCCTTGTAAAAACTGGTGATTGCTTCGAGGCAGGGAGCCAGAACCTGCAAGAGAGGGTGGGAAGGTGGAAGACGTGTGGGGGAAGGACTCAGTTGGGATTTCTGGTGCTGGATTTTGCCCCTTTACCCCTACCCCAGGCTTTCATCACACTCAGGATGTCTCGAGACCACTGCAGCATCTTTCCCAAACCATGGGCTTTGAGGGATGCATAGGAATCCTCCAAGCATCCATAAGGGCTTTGGGGAGGGTGGTTCTGGGGAGAGGAAGTGGGGGATATTGAGGCAGTCGGGGGTCAGTAGAAACAAGGGAATGGGGTTCAAATCCCCAGTACAGAAATCCTTTTTCCTGTAGGCGAAAGGGAGCCACAGAGGGTGTGAGAGGCCCAGCAGTTGAAATGGAGTGGAAGGGCAAGAATGGAGGCCAAGATCTTCCATCTTTTCATTTTTATTTCATTTTTTTTAGAGACAGGGTCTCACTGTGTCACCAGGCTGGAGTGCAGTGGGGTGATCTTAGCTCACTGACACCTCTGCTTCCTGGGTTCAAGCGATTCTCCTGCCTCAGCCTCCTGAGTAGCTGGGATTACAGGTGTGCACCACCACACCCGGCTAATTTTTGTATTTTTAGTAGAGACAGGGTTTCACCATGTTGGCCAGGCTGGTCTCGAACTCCTGACCTCAGGTGATCTGCCCACCTTGGCCTCCCAAAGTGCTGGGATTACAGGCATGAGCCACTGTGCCCAGTCCACAGCTACTTTATGAAATTTATTTTTACTTTTGTAGAGATACAATCTCGCTACGTTGTCCAGGCTGGTCTGGAACTCCTGTGCTCAAGTGATCCCCCTGCCTCGGCCTCCCATAGCACTGGGAATACAGGTGTGAGACAAAGCACCAGGCAGACCTATTCCTTTGAGTAAGGCTGGGAGCACCCAGGCGAGGGCGGATGGGGCCTCTAGGGGATGGACCCTTGTGCAGCCTCTCTCAGCCACATCCTGGGATGAGCCTCGGACTCTTTAGCTGCCTGTGCAGCCCCCATCCCAGCAGGGATCTCCATGCTGTACTCCCAGCTGCCTGATCCTTGCTGTGTCCCCAGTCCAGGGCCCAGCCCACAGTGGGAACTTTCTGAATGACTGGGACAGCCATTCATACAGGGTGAGGGGCCTCCTTAGGTGGGGGCCCCAGATTGCAGGAGGAGCCTGGTGTTTCCAGCGTCTTTCACTCCTGAGAGGAGGCACTGGTGTCTCGCCAAGTCCCTGGCTGGCTTCAGGAGCGGACCCACAGCACTCACCTCTCCTCCCAGCAGTTTATTGCACACCTACTGTGCCTCTGGCACTGTGCTGGGCACAGGAGACACAGGGGGGCCCCATGCATACCCATCCACCCTGTCACAGAGGCTGTCAATTACCACCCAGAGTGCTACAATGGGGACACCCAGGAAGCTGTAGGAGTCAGTGGAGATGCCTAGGTAGCCAGGAGGGCTTCCTGGAAGAGGAATTTATTTTGTGGGTTTATTTTTTTGAGATGGCGTCTCATTCCATCACCCAGACTGGAGTGCAGTGGTGCAATCTCAGCTCACTGAAACCTCAGCCTCCCTGGTTCACTCAGTTCTCCTGCCTCAGCCTCCCGAGTAGCTGGGATTACAGGCGTTTCCACCATGGCCGGCTAATTTTTGGATTTTTAGTAGAGATGGGGTTTCTCCATGTTGGCCAGGCTGGTCTCGAACTCCTGACCTCAAATGATCCACCTGCCTTGGCCTCCCAAAGTGCTGGGATTACAGGTGTGAGCCACCGCACCAGGCCAGGTTTTTGTTTTTGAGATGGAGACTCACTCTGTCACTCAGGATGGAGTGCAGTGGCATGATCACTGCTCACTGCAGCCTTGACCTCCCCCCCAGGCTCAGATGATCCTCCCACCTCAGCCTCCTGAGTAGCTGGGACTACAGGTGTGTGCCACCACACCTGTCTAATTTTTGTATTTTTTTTGTAGAGATGGGAGTCTCACCATGTTGCCCAGGCTGGTCTCGAACTCCTGACCTCAAGTGATACACCCGTCTCAGCCTCCCAAAGCGCTGGGATTATAAGCGAGAGCCCACACCCTGATCATTGTATTTACTGAGCACCAGGCTCCAGGGTAAGGGCTGTAAAAGCAGAATCTCATTGAATTCCCACAAAAGCCCCATGAGGAATGGGTAAACTAAGGCTCAAGACAGCAAAGGGCCGGGCGTGGTGGCTCATGCCTGGAATCCCAGAGCTTTGGGAGGCGGAGGTAGGTAGAGAGCTTAAGCCCAGGAGTTCGAGACCAGCCTGGGCAATGTGGCAAGACCCTGTCTCTACATTAAATAATAATAGTAAGAGTCGACCCTATGGGAAAGATCACCCAGCTATAAATACCCCCACTGGGGGTGCAAGAACGCTCAGTCCTCAGTGACTCCAAGGAAGTTCCCCCAACCCACGGGGTCCACTTGCCCCAGTACATTGCTGTCCAAAGTTTATTCTCAGAGAGCCAGAGACCAGGGTATCTTCATCCCTGCTGAGGACAGGCCTAGGGAATGAACACGTCCGTTTGTGCTCTTCAAGGCCCTCCACTCCGGCCGGGCGCGGTGGCTCAAGCCTGTAATCCCAGCACTTTGGGAGGCCGAGGCGGGCGGATCACAAGGTCGGGAGATCGAGACCATCCTGGCTAACACGGTGAAACCCCGTCTCTACTAAAAAAAATACAAAAAAAAACTAGCCGGGCGAGGTGGCGGGCGCCTGTAGTCCCAGCTACTCGGGAGGCTGAGGCAGGAGAATGGCGTGAACCCGGGAGGCGGGGGGTGCGGCGGGCTGGGGCCCGGCCACCGCCCACCCCCCCCCGGGCCGGGGGAAAGGGGCACCCCACCTTCCCAAAAAAAAAAAAAAAAAAAAAGCCCTCCACTCCAGAGAAGCCGGCCTGGCTTCACCTTCCCACCCCTACTCTCCCTGGCCGTGACACAGGGGACAAGGGGCTTCAACTGGTGGAGCCTCAGTTTCCCTGTCTGTAAGGGTGGCAATGGCATGGCATCCCCTGTCAGAGTGATGGGGATTTTTTGTTTCTTTTTTTTTGAGGAGTCTCGCTCTGTCGCCCAGGCTGGAGTGCAGTGGTGTGATCTCGGCTCACAGAAACCTCCCCCTCCTGGGTTTAAGTGATTCTCCTGCCTCAGCCTCCCGAGTAGCTGGGATTACAGGCACCTGCCACCACGCCCAGCTAATTTTTGTATTTTTAGTAGAGATGGGGTTTCACCATGTTGGTCAGGCTGGTCTTGAACTCCTGACCTCAGGTGATCCACCCACCTCAGCTTCCTAAAGTGCTGGGATTACAGGTGTGAGCCACGGCGCCTAGCCGTGATGCGGATTTTGTATGTTCTGGAGGTTGACGCAGATCATCGCTCAAATCCCAGTGCCTGTGTTACCACAGGCAAATTCCTCAACCTTCCTGTGTGTTGCAACAAGTCCCTGGTTTGTTGTTGTTGTTGTTTGAGACTGAGTCTCGCTCTGTTGCCCAGGCTGGAGTACAGTGGTGTGATCTTGGCTCACTGTGACCTCCACCTCCCGGGTTCAAGTAATTCTCCCGCTTCAGCTTCCTGAGTAGCTGGGATTACAGGCACGTGCCACCACACCTGGTTAATTTTTGTATTTTTACTAGAGACAGGGTTTCGCCATGTTGACCAGGCTGGTCTGGAACTCCTGACCTCAGGTGATCCACCCACCTTGGCCTCCCAAAGTGCTGGGATTCCAGGTGTGAGCCACCGCACCCAGCCAGGCCCCTGATTTTGAGGAAAGAGACCACTCAGGGCAGAATTCCCCCCTCATCACTCACTCAGCACATGGTCACCAGCTGCCCTGGGCCCAGCACCACCGAGAATGGAAACCCAGTGACACAGGGTCCCTCTACTCCCGGGCACCCAGGTGAACTCCGGCCTCACACAAGGACACACAGGAAATGTAAGTGTATTTCAACTGTTTTATTTGCTTTCTCTGGTGTCAAATTTGGGGTCTCCTAGAGCCCAGCCCCAGGCAGAGTCCGACATATCCTTCTCCGCCTGGGAGGTCCGGGACACAGGAGTTTCAGAAAAGGCACTGGCAAAAGTTCTAGGAGGATCAGGGAGAAGCCACGCTGAGCCTGGAGGGACCGGGCCTTCCTTTGGGGACAGAAAACACAGTCACCTTTGGAAGGGAAGGGTTTTCTCCTAGAGAGAAATTTAAGACAAGATAAAAACCTGAGATGTTAGAGGAGCCCCCGGAAACAAGCTGGTGCTCCTCTGGGCAGGCAGAGTGTGAACTCGGCTTCCAAAGGCTCAGGGGAAGCTTGCCTGGCCCTCAGCCAGGCTCAGATGCCATAGGCCTTGGCAAACAGAAAGCCTAACTCAAATCCCTATGTGGGATCTCCTTGAGACAAAGTGTCAGGACACAAAAGCCCTCAGGCCCCAGACTCCACCTCTGTGAATGGCTTGGGCCAGACGCTGGTCTGGATCGTCAGGAGCCACGGCCACC
Source organism: Papio anubis (assembly GCF_008728515.1). Classification (NCBI taxonomy): domain Eukaryota; kingdom Metazoa; phylum Chordata; class Mammalia; order Primates; family Cercopithecidae; genus Papio; species Papio anubis. The sequence continues at coordinate 33,723,595 of NC_044995.1, forward strand.
ACCCAGTGACCAATTCCTGTCCTCTTTTTGTGTGTTCTGTGAGCGCTGGAGAGGCAGGCACTTCTGTGGGTAACTTCGGGGAGCCATGGCGGGGAGAAAGAGGAGGAGAAAGGGAATTTGGGGGAGGCGGAGCAGTTTGGGGTGGGACTGGGTCCCTCAAGGCCTGGGAGTTCCCCGCCACTCAGCTTGTGACAACTGTCCTGGAAACCAGGGGACAGATTCTCAGCAGGTATGTTCAGCATCCACCCAGGAATTAGCTTTCCAGCTGGGCAGCACCTGCCCCTCCAGCCATTCTGCCAAGGGTCTAAGTAGAACCCCAGCCCTCAGCCTGCCTCCTCACTGCAAAACCGGGGACACTTTCCCTCCCAGCCAGCAGCCCTGGGCCCTTAGGAGGCACTTGTGCCCAGGGAAGGGAAATTTAATCTGGATTATAGAAACAAAGGCCTCTCCTGCCCCCTTAAGTTAGGATGCTGAGGACGGGTGGCCGCATGGGGCAACCTGACAGAGACCTGCTTCCTCGACCATCATCAGCATCCCACACTGGCCGCAGGATCACACGGCTCCCAGAGGCCTCAGGATAGAGGCCGAGGCCATGGAGAATAGGGCTTTGTCCGGCTCTCTCCAAAAGGGACGTCTAGGTTCAGACGCCACAAGAGGCGGAGAGGTCAAAGGCCAACAGTCTAGACAGTGGCAGCCCAAAGGGGGCCGGCTGTGCGGGGCAGATTTCCACGAGCCATCCCCTCCACCCAGTCACTTCCCCAGGGCACAGGAGCGCAGATGTAAACATACCAGCGGGTCTCGCTTCCTGGAAGAAACTTCCAAGACTAAAAGGCATCTTGAATCTACTTCTCCAGCTCTTCCATCTGCCCCAGAGTGGATACTTTCTGTTCTAGATGTTTCTATGCCAGCAATGAGCAGAAGAGCGGAGCAGGAAATTCCATTTTGTTTTTTGTTTTTTGTTTTGTTTTGTTTTGTTTTGGAGACGGAGTCTTGCTATGTCGCCCAGTCTGGAATGCAGTGGCGCGATCTTGGCCCACTGCAACCTCCACCTCCCGGGTTCAAGCAATTCTCCTGCCTCAGCCTCCCGAGTAGCTGGGATTACAGGTGCGCACCTGACTAATTTTTGTATTTTTAGTACAGACCGGGTTTTGCTATGTTGGCCAGGCTGGTCCCAAACTCCTGGCCTCAAGCAATCAGCCTGCCTTGGCCTCCCAACGTACTGGGATAACAGGCGTAAGCCACCGTGCCTGGCCCCCTTTTTTTCCTCAATTTTGAGACAGGGTCTTTCTCTGTTGCCCAGGCTGGGGTACGGTGGTGTAATCACGGCTTACTGCAGCCTCCACCTCCCGGGCTCAGATAAGCCTCCCAACTCAGCCTCCCAAGTAGCTGGGACTACAGGTGCTTGTTACCACACCTGGCTAATTTTTTTTTTTTTTTAATTTATGTAAAGATGGGGTCTTGCCATGCTGCCCAGGACTGGTCTTGAACTCCTGGGCTCAAGCAATCCTCCCACCTCAGCCTCCCAAAGCACTGGGATCATAGACATGAACCATCTACAGGATTCCCCTCCTTGCCCAGAAACTACTGCCATCTGGGACATTTCCTCCACACATCTGGCTCTGATGGAGAAGCTGTGAACTCGGCCCCCACCCCCTGTCCCTGCCCAGCCCTGCCTCTCCAAGTAGCCTCAGGCTTGTTCCAGCCCTTGATTGGAGCAGGTGGGCTAGGTGGCCCCAATCTCAGCCCACTCACCTTGAATTCCTGCTTCTTCCTTTCTTTCCTTTCCACTCCAACTTATTTCTTTTTTGAGCTACATCCCCACACACATACCACTGACCTTTGTGGTGGGGAGGGGGTGCTAGGGGCCGAATAAAGGAATAAAGTGCACAGACTTGGGCATCTTAAAAGAGATGCCATCGGCCGGGCGCGGTGGCTCACGCCTGTAATCCCAGCACTTTGGGAGGCCGAGGCGGGCGGATCACAAGGTCAGGAGATCGAGACCACAGTGAAACCCCGTCTCTACTAAAAATACAAAAAATTAGCCGGGCGCGGTGGTGGGCGCCTGTAGTCCCAGCTACTCAGGAGGCTGAGGCAGGAGAATGGCGTGAACCCGGGAGGCGGAGCTTGCAGTGAGCCGAGATCGCGCCACTGCACTCCAGCCTGGGCCACAGCGCGAGACTCCGTCTCAAAAAAAAAAAAAAAAAAAAAGAGATGCCATCATCAAGCTGGTCAGGGCACCAGGTGCCCCGATCGCTGTCCCTGTACCCCTGTTCCCTGCCTCAGCACCCTCCATGAGGACTCATCAGGGAAGCCCCCCAATCACTTCTCACCTTTCTCCCCCAGCCTTCCCACCACACCCCTCAGCCTGTCTTTCCACCATTGACACTTGCCACTCCTATTCCTCTTCCCAACACCTGCCAAGTCCCACCCACTTTGCAGACCCTTCCTGTGCCACCTGTAACCCCTACCCCAGGCTCTGAAAATGAGGCAAGAGGGAATGGGACTTGGTCCTTACCTTCTTGCATGAGGGATTTTTTTTTTTTTTTTTTTTTTGGAGACAGGGTCTTGCTCTGTTGCCCAGGCTGGACTATAGTGGTGTGATAATGGCTCACTGGGGCTTCAACCTCCCAGGCACAGGTGATCCTCCTGCCTCAGCCTCCTGAGTATCTGGGACCACAGGCATGCACCACCACATCTGGCTAATTTTTGTATGTTTTGGTAGATGTGGGGGCTCTTGCTATGTTGCCCAGGCTGGTCTTGAACTCCTGGGCTCAAGAGATTCTCCTGCCTCAACCTCCCAAAGTGCTAGGATTACAGGTGTGAGTCACCAAACCTAGCCCACGTGAGGCTATTCTAAGCTGAGACCCAACAAAGGTGGAAAAACACACCATACAATGCATAGATGAGTTCCACCAAAAGAAAAATATTTGTAAAAAACTCGGCCAGGCGCGATAGCTCACACCTGTAATCCCAGCACTTTGGAAGGCGAAGGCAGGCGGATCACCTGAGGTCAGGATTTCAAGACCAGCCTGGCCAACATGGCGAGGCTGCATCTCTACGAAAAATACAAAAATTAGCCAGGCGTGGTGGTGTGTACCTGTAATCCCAGCTACTCGGGAGCCTGAGGCAGGAGACTTTTGTAAACCCAGGAGGCGGAGGTTGCAGTGAGCTGAGATCACACCATTGCACTCTAGCCCGGGGGACAGTGTGAGAATCTGTCTCAAAAAATAAGAACGAAAAATAACAATGAGAAAATGTAAATGAGCCAAATGTTGTGCATTATGAGGAAGGATGGGATACTGGCTTGACTCAGTGAGGAAATGTGAACACAAATGTTCCTGCAAGAACACAAAGATGACACACACACACTCGACAATGAGCAGACAATAGGTTATATCTCTAAGGAGCTATGTCACACGGTGCTTTAAACACAGAGGTGAAATGAAGACAAAAGAAAGATGGAGCCTGGGGCAGGTGCTTAGCTCAGTTCAGGCCTGGCACACCCTCTTCCCCATTTTGCCCGTCTTAGCTGGATCTGTTTTCTCCTCAGAGGCCCACAGATGAGACCTTCGAGGAACAGGGCAAGAAGAAGTCTGAGGTTGTTTCCACAAGACCTCTGGGTGATCCCTGAGTCTTCAGTTGTTCCCCACATTCAAAAGAGGCCACAGTTTCCCTTCACAGAAGCTGGGGGGACAGATGCAGTGCTGCCTCCCACACTCCAGATTTCTCAGGACACAGAGAGCTACCAGGAGTGTGGAGGGGGCATTTCGAGCAAAAAGAAGGCTGGAGTGGAGGGAACAATAGTGTCCCTACTCATTTCCACCTGCCAGTCACAGTCCATACCCACTGCCAGGCACCTACTGTAAGTCACCTACCAGCATCCACCTTCCCCTCCAGAGAAAGCCCAAGGCTTGGAAAACGTGTTTTACAGAAACCCATCAACCTAGTTCCCAAATGATCTAGAAACCCAACAGAGGTAGGAACCACTGCCAGCATTGGAACTGGAGACAAGGAAGGTGAACGCTGAAGAAAACAAAACTCTCAGTTGTTTTAAAAAAGAACTGGGCTGGGATCAGTGGCTCATAAGTGGATAATAAGTGCCTGTTTTCCCAGCACTTTGGGAGACCGAGAAGGGAGGATCGCTTTGAGTCCAGGAGTTCGAGACCAGCCTGGGCAACATGGCAAAACTCTGTCTGTACAAAAAATTTAAAAATTAGCCAGGCGTGGTGGTACATGCCTGTAGTTCCAGCTACTCAGGAGGCTGAGATGGGAGGATCACTTGAGCCCAGGAGGTGGAGGCTGCAGTGATCCATGATCACACTACTGTACTCCAGCCTGGTCAACAGAACAAGACCCTGTCTCTCTCTCTCTGTCTCTCTCTCTCTCTCACACACACACACAACCCTAGATGTTGGGAAACCAACAAGATCAGATTCCAACTGTGTCACACGCAGGGAAACAGTATAGCCACATTCCCCCAGGCCAAAATAGAAACTGATTTCCAGAACGTGCATTTCACTCAATTGGTTTCACTGTAGGGGTCGTCCTGTCTCCCTGATGGGTATCAAGATCTGGCTGAACTTACATCATCTGAGGAACGTTACATCATTTCATCCCTGTCTAGAGTTCAAGGTTACCAGGAAGTGAGATAAAATTTGACTCCTGACTCCTGGGCGAGTATCCAAAACCAATCTACATAAAACCCCTTGGCCGCCCAGAATTCCTCCTGCTCAGACATGCCGGGACATGCAAGGCTCTGCCAACTCCAGCCCTCAGGCCTCCGTTTTGAGACCCCCCCCACCACCCTGCTAAGGGAACAACAAACTCGTTCCGGCACCAAAACCTTGAAGCTCCAGGCCAGAAGTAGGGGGGGTGGGTTTCCGCTGCTGTGGAGTTTACATATTAAAAAATAAAAGTCAAAAGCAGACAAAATCCGCCTTCCCACAGATGGCCCTGGTCTCCATGGCGACAGCTCATAGCTCGGTGTTGAAAGGACCACGACCCCCATGGCCACATCTGGGGCAGCAGTCCCACCCCGTCGCCTGGCCACCGACCCCATGCCTTAAGCAAGGGGACCTCATTTTTGGCCCTAAAACCAAGACATGCCATCTTAAGTCCAGTTGTTTTTTTGAGACAGAATCTTGCTCTGTCACCCAGGCTGGAGTGCAGCCGTGCAATCGCAGCTCACTGCAACCTCTGCCTCCTGGGTTCAAGCGATTCTCCAGCCTCAGCCTCCCAAGTAGCTAGGACTACAGGCATGCACCACCATGCCCAGCTAATGTTTATATTTTTAGTAGAGGCAGGGTTTCACCATGTTGGCCAGGCTGGTCTCGAACTCCTGATCTCAAGTGATCCACCCACCCTGGCCTCCCAAAGTGCTGGGATTACAGCCATGAGCCACTGCGACCAGCCAAGACATGGCATCTTAAGTCCAATTTTCAGGGCAGGAGGCAAAAGTGGCCTCACCCCGGCATGGGGGGAAAAAAGACACTTTCGTTGTTGGCTAAAAAGCCTGCATTTTAACCAAAGGGAATATAAATTACTCTGTGCACAAACTAGCACTATTGGTTTAAAAAAAAAAAAAAGAGAGAGAGAGAGAAGAAGAAAGAAAGAAAAAATTATGCCATATCCCAGGGTAGCCCCAGAAAGGGCCAGGCTGTTGAGCACAGGTCAAGGTCGAGGACTCAGTGAGAGGCTTTTAAATTTGGTAAAAGCCAGTCTTGGATATAAAGTGAATTCTGAAATTCCTTCACCAACAGACAGGAAAGCAGGTGAACACGTGGCTCCAGCTGTGGTATCGCAGCTCATGGACCCACCAGACCAAGATTCTCCCTGGGCATCTGGACCCCTCAGGCTGGCCTCCCTGGTCACGGCAGCTGTGTCCCCAGATGCAGGGAGGAAAACGGGAGCAAAGAAAATTTTCAGCCACTTCCCTCAAGTCAACCGGAGCTTTTGTAGAGAAGGAGGAAGAGGAGATGGGCAGATCAGAATCTCTCTTCCAGATTGGATCCCCAAGTTGAAGAGCTTGTCTTTTCCTGGCCACACCCCAGAGGGTGGATGTCCCCTCGTGGGGTCCCCAGCAGGATGAGGTCTTAGGAGACCTGAGCGTTCCTCAGTGTTTGTGGCAATAGTTGATTTTGCCCTCTGACTGCTCCAGGAGGTCCAGCATCTCCTCAATGATGGCTCTCAGTGCCCTGCCCAGCTGGTCTGCGTTGTACGGCTTCCCCAGTGGGGGCACATGGACGAAGGCTGATCGACCGTGACTCTGGTACAGAGAGGTGTAGTACGTAAAGTCGCAGAGATATCTAAGCCGCAGGGCGTGGCGGGTAAGAGAGAGACCAAAACGGGGTCAGAGGGGCAATCCGCAGACCAAGGTGACAGCACTCATCCAAACTCGAGGGAAGACCCCAGCCTCACCAGCCACCCACAAGATGGAATAACGCTCTCCTCCCTCCCCAGGTTGGCAAAGATGAAAAAAATCACCAGGGGTGGTGGTGCGTGCCTATAGTCCCAGCTACTCAGGAGGTGAAGGCGGGAGGACTGGTTGAGCCCAGGAGGTCGAGGCTGCAGTGAGCCCTGATTGCACCACTGCACTCAGCCTGGGCAAGAGAGTGAGACCCTGTCTCTTTAAAAAAAACAAAAAACAAAAACAAAAAACTTGATAATTCCCAGTGCTGTGGCACATGTGGGGAAATGGGCAGAGTGAGCTGTTGCTGGTGGGAATGAACGCTGGTTATCCCCGTGTGGAAGGCAATTTGGCAGGCTAGTAAAATTATAATCACCCAGGCTTTACAACCTGGTATTTCCATTTTTTGTTTGTTTATTGAGACAGGGTCTCACTCTGTCACCCAGTCTGGAGTGCAGTGGTGCAATCACAGCTCCCTGTAGCCTCAAACTCCTGGCCTCCAGCGATCCTCCTACCTCAGCCTCCTGAGTAGCTGCCAGTACAGGTGTGCACCATTACCACCGGCTATATTTTCTGTTTTTTTTTTTTGAGACAGAGTCTGGCTCTGCTGCCCAGGCTGCAGTGCAGTGGCACAATCTCAGCTCAATGCAACTTCTGCTTCCTCAGCTCAAGCGATTCTCCTGCTTCAGCCTCCTGAGTAGCTGGGATTACAGGCGTGGACCACACCACATCTGGCTAATTTTTGTATTTTTAGTAGAGACAGGGTTTCACCATGCTGGGCAGGCTGGTCTGGAACTCCTGACCTTGAATGATTCACCTGCCTCGGCCTCCCAAAGTGCTGGGATTACAGGCATGGGTGACCACCACAGGGAGTGGCTTAGTAAACTCTGGTTTATCCACACCATGGAATCCTATGAAACCATTTACAAGGAATGTGGTACAGCCAGAAAAAAAATGGAGAACTTGCCAGATGCATGTTTTGTTTTTTTTTTTTTTTTGAGACAGAGTTTTGCTCTGTCACCCAGGCTGGAGTGCAGTGGTGCAATCTCGGCTCACTGCAAGCTCCACCTTCCGGGTTCACGCCATTTTCCTGCCTCAGCCTCCCCAGTAGCTGGGACTACAGGTGCCCACCACCACACCCAGCTAATTTTTTGTATTTTTTTTTTTTTTTTACTAGAGACGGGGTTTCACCGTGTTAGCCAGGATGGTCTGCATCTCCTGACCTTGTGATCTGCCCGCCTTGGCCTCCCAAAGTGCTGGGATTACAGGCCTGAGCGACCGCGCCCGGCCAACCAGATGCATGTTGAATGTTCACAAATGAAAGCTGAGGAAGATAATTGTCAGTAAAGTGTGACTTTCGCCATGTGACTCCATCCACATAAAAGCAAAGCAAAACAAGACAAAATCATAAAGCAGCAGGCCAAGTGATGTATATATGTACAGAAACATGTCAGTCAGTAGAAGCTTCATGGTTTCAGTGTCTGACTTATCAGAGGGACCACTATGGAAAAAGAGAGGGAATGAGAATTTTTCCCAATTAGACATATGAAGATACATTCTAGAGTTACCTGTAATTAAAAATTAATTTTATAAAGAGACTGATGGAAGCTGGGTATGGTGGCTCACACCTGTCGTCCCAGCACTTTGGGAGGCTGAGGTGGGAGGATCCCTTGAGTCCAGAAGTTAGAGACCAGCCTGGGCAACATTGCAACACCCTATCTCTATCAAAAATACAAAAAAATTGGGCTGGGCAGCCAGGCGCGGTGGCTTACGCCTATAATCCCAGCACTTTCGGAGACCAAGGCAGGTGGATCACCTGAGGTCAGGAGTTCAAGACCAGCCTGGTCAACATGCTGAAACGTCTCAACTAAAAATACAAAAATTTTCTGGGCATGGTGGCAGGCACCTGCAGTCCCAGCTACTTGGGAGGCTGAAGCAGGAGAATCACTTGAACCTGGGAGGCAGAGGTTGCAGTGAGCTAAGATTGTGCCATTGCACTCCAGCCTGGGCAATAAGAGCAAAACTCTGTCTTAAAAAAAAAAAAAAATTGGGCTGGGCACGGAGGCTCAACCTGTAATTCTAGTACCTTGGGAGGCCAACGTGGGCGTATTGCTTGAGCTCAGGAGTTCAACACCAGCCTGGGCAACATGGTGAAACACCATCACTACTAAAAATACAAAAATTAGCTTGGTGTTGTGGTGGGTGCCTGTAATCCCAGCTACCCGGTAGGCTGAGGCAGGAGAATCGCTTGAACTCAGGAGGTGGGGATTGCAGTGAAACAAGATCGAGCCACTGCACTCCAACCTGGGCGACAAAGCTAGATGCAGTCTCAAAAAAAAATAAATAAATAAATAAAATAAAATAAAATAAAATTAGGCCAGGCGCGGTGGCTCATGCCTGTAATCCTAGCACTTTGGGAGGCCGAGGCAGGCGAATCACCTGAGGTCAGGAGTTTGAGACCAGCCTGGCCAACATGATAAAACCCTATCTCTACTAAAAATACAAAAATTAGCTGGGTGTGGTGGCGGGCGCCTATAATCCCAGCCACTCAGGAGGCTGAGGCAGGAGAATCGCTTGAATCCAGGAGGCGGAGGTTGCAGCAAGCCAAGATTGTGCCACGGTACTGCAGCCTGGCTCAGCCTGGGTGACAGAGCAAGACTCTGTCTCAAAAAAAAAAAAAAAAAAAAAAAAAAAAAAACCACAATTAGCTGGGTTTGGTTGTGCTACCTGGGAGGCTGAGGTGGGAGGATCACCTAAGCCCAAAAAGTCAAGGCTGCTGTGATCTGTGATTTTGCCACTGCACTCTAGCCTGGGCTACAGAACAAGATCCTGTCAAAACAAACAAACAAACAAATAACAATTAGTTTTCAATTAAAAAAGAGAAAAAAAAGTTAGCTTTAAAAAGAACTCAGTGGTGTGTGGTGGCTTTTGCCTATAATCCCAGCACTTTGGGAGGCCGAGGCAGGAGGATCACTTGAGCCCAGTTATTCAAGAGCTGTCTGGGCAATGTAGCAAGATTCTGTCTCTACAAAAAATAGAAAAATTAGCTGGATGTAGTGCTGTGCATCTGTAGTCCCCGCCACTTGGGAGGCTGAGGCAGGGGGGATCACTTAATCTCGGGAGGTCGAGGCTGCAGTGAGCCCTGATTATACCACTGGACTGCAGCCTAGGCAACAGAGTGAGACCCTGTCTCCAAAAACAAAAATCCTGACGGTAAATCCAGGCACTCCTTCCTTCAGCCAATCAACTGCACTGACCAACAGCCGCCTTCGAGTTGGACAAGCACGCAGATTAGGGAGAAGTGAGGAAGCCAGTGCTGGGAGGGTATAACTTGGTCTGGGGAGTTGGAGAGGCCTACAAGTCACAAGGAGGTGACTCGTGTTGGAGTTAAGACTGGAAAGAGGGCCAGGCGCAGTGGCTCAGGCCTGTAATCCCAGCACTTTGGGAGGCTGAGGCAGGTGGATCACTTGAGGTTGGGAGTTCGACACCACCCTAGTGTGGCCAAAATGGCGAAACCCCGCCTCTACCAAAAAATACAAAAGTTAGCCGGATATGATGGTGCACGCCTGTAATCCCAGCTACTTGGGAGGCTGGGGCAGGAGAATCACTTGAACATCAGAGGTGGAGGTTGCAGTGAGCCAAGATCACGCCATTGCACTCCAGCCTGTGCAACAGAGAGAGACTCCATCTCAAAAAACAAAAACAAAAAAAAGACTGGAAAGAGGAGTTCCCAGAGGAAGGTGTTTCGGGCAGAGGCCATAGGGCATGCAAAGGCCCCGAGGCTAGAGTGAGCTTGGTGTGTTTGAGGAGCAGGAGGAAGCCGGTTTATGTGTCTGGACTGCAATGGACATGGGGTGATTAGAGGCAGAGCAGGGTGGAGAGGCGGGCCAAGCACCAAGGTTGGATTTTATTCTACGTGCAATGGGAGCCATAGGGAAGGTCTAGGTAAGGGACACATGCATTTATTTATTTAGAGCCAACAGTGTCTTGTTCTGTCACCCAGGCTGGAGTGCAGTGGCGCTATCACAGCTCACTGCAGCCTCGAACTCCAGGTTCAAGCAATCCTCCCGCCTCAGTCTGCCATTTTTTAATTTGTTAAGATGGGGTCTCCTTATGTTGCCCAGGTTGGTCTTGAACTCCTGGGCTCAAGTGATCCTCCTGCCTTGGCCTCCCAAAGTGCTAGGATTATAGGTGTGAACCACTGCACCTGGCCCTGATTTAAATTTATAAAAGAACTTTTGCAATAGGTTGGATCATCTCCTCAACATTCATATTCACCTGGGACCTCAGAATGTGACGTTATTTGGGCTAGGTTTGGTGGCTCATGCCTGTAATCCCAGCACTTTAGGAGGCTGAGGAGGATGGATCACCTGAAGTTGGGAGCTCGAGACCAGCCTGACCAACATGGTGAAACCCCATCTCTACTAAAAATACAAAAAATTAGCTGGGCGTGATGACGCATGCCTGTAATCCCAGCTACTGGTAGCCTGGAGCAGGAGAGTTGTTTGAATCCGGAAGGCGGAGGTTGCAGTGAGCCGAGATTGCACCATTGCATTCCAGCCTGGACAACAAGAGTAAAACTCCGTCTCAAAAAAAAAAAAGAATGTCATCTTATTTGGAAAGAGGATCTTTGCAGACGTAATTAGTTACATTAAGATGAGGTCAGCTGGGCACAGTGGCTCACGCCTGTAATCCCAACACTTTGGGAGGCGGAGGTGGGTGGATCACCGGAGGTCGGGAGTTTGAGACCAGCCTGACCAACATGGAGAAATTCTGTCCCTAATAAAAATACAAAATTAGTCATGCATAGTGGTGCATGCCTATAATTACAAATATAAAATTAGTCATGCGTAGTGGTGCAAGCTACTTGGGAGGCTGGCACAGGAGAACCGCTTGAACCCAAGAGGTGGAGGTTGCAGTGAGCTGAGATCACGCCATTGCACTCCAGCCTGGGCAACAAGAGCAAAACTCCGTCTCAAAAAAATTAAAAAAAAAAAAAAAAAAAAGATGAGGTTATACTGGGTTAGGATGAGTCCTAAATATGACTGGTGTCCTAATAAGAAGACCATACGGCCACACACAAAGGGAAGAAGGTGATGTGAGGATGGGGGCGGGGACTGGAGTGATGTGTCTACAATCCAAGGATGGTTGGCAGCCACCAGCTGCAGGAGAGATGCCTGGGACAGATTCACCCTCAGCACCTCCAGAAGGAACCAGTCCTGCTACCACTTTGACCTTGGACTTCTGACTTCCAAGGCTGTTACACAACACGCTTCTGTAATGTGAAACCACCCGGTTTGTGGGTATCTGTTACAGCAGCTCCAGGAAATTAACATAGAAACTGACTGATTGGGTTGCGGTGGAGGCAGCAGGGAGGAAGACTGAGGTGGAGCCTGGGGCACTGTCCAGGTGGAAGATGCTGGGGGCCGCGGTGGGGACCGTGATGGTGGGGAGAAGTGGGCAGATCCATGAGTCCCAGGAGCAGAATCGACAGCACCTGCTACATACAAATACTTGGCTCTGTGCCTCGTATACACTGAGTGCTTGGTCCAAAGAGGCCAAGGTCAACACGCTTGACTTGTTCCACATCAGACTCAGCGAGTGGAGGAGGGAAATCCCCACTCACCCCCACCCCACAGGGCCCTACCTGCCAGCATCCTGTGAGATGGTCACCGACACATCCAGGCCCAACGTGGTGACTCGCTTGCACACAGCATCCATGTCGATGATGGAGTCAATGCTTTCAGGCCCATCCTCCACGCAGCACTGGGAGCCGGGGCAGAAGCGGCAGTTGTCCAGCCCCTTGTAGCCCTTGTTGTGTCCACATTTCTCCAGTGTGACTGTGGTCGCCATGCCTGACACCCCCACATGCACCACCAGCTGCATATAGACAGGGGCAGGACTTAACATGGCCTGCCCATGGGACTCGGAGGAGGTCCCCCTGAGGCCAAGGAAAAGGCAGCATCCTTACTGGGCTCTGCCTGGGGTTGTGTTATTTCTGACCTCCTGCTGCTGGAATAGACCCTGCAGTCACTCTTGCAAAAAGGTATGCCACGTAAGACAGGCAAGAATTTGAAACATGCAAGGCTGTTCATTGCAGTTCTTCCTGTTATCGAAATCAAATACTGGAAACAAGCTAACTAGCCATCCAGAGGGAGTTAGTTCAATAAATAATGAGCTACTATGCAGCTGTTAAAATGCCAGCGCAGTGTTTTTATTTGTTTCTTTGTTTGTTGAAATGGAGTCTTGCTCTGTCGCCCAGGCTGGAGTGCAATGGTGCGATCTCAGCTCACTGCAACCTCCCCCTCCTGGGTTCAAGTGATTCTCCGGTCTCAGCCTCCCAAGTAGCTGGGATTACAGATGTGTGCCACCACACCCGGCTAATTTTGTATTTTTAGTAGAGACGGGGTTTCGCCATGTTGGCCAGGCTGGTCTCGAACTCCTGACCTCCGGTGATCCGCCCACTTTGGCATCCCAAAGTGCTGGGATTACAGGTGTGAGCTACCATGCCCAGTCTTGTTTGTTTGTTTTTGTAAGAGATAGGATCTTGCTCTGTTGCCCAGGCAGGAGTGCAGTGGCACAAAAATCTTGGCTCACTATAGTCTTTTTTTTTTTTTTTTTTGAGACGGAGTCTCGCTCTGTCGCCCAGGCTGGAGTGCAGTGGCCGGATCTCAGCTCACTGCAAGCTCCGCCTTCCGGGTTTACGCCATTCTCCTGCCTCAGCCTCCCGAGTAGCTGGGACTACAGGCGCCCGCCACCTCGCCCGGCTAAGTTTTTTTGTATTTTTTAGTAGAGACGAGGTTTCACCATGTCAGCCAGGATGGTCTCAATCTCCTGACCTCGTGATCCGCCCGTCTCGGCCTCCCAAAGTGCTGGGATTACAGGCTTGAGCCACCGCACCCGGCCGGCTCACTATAGTCTTAAACTCCTGGGCTCGAGCAATCCTTCTGACTCAGCCTTCTGAATAGCTGGAACTATAAGCGTGCACCATCATGCCTAATTTTTAAATTTTTTTGTAGAGATGGGGTCTCACTACGCTGCCCAGGCTGGTCTCAAACTCCTAGACTCAAGCAATCCTCCTGCCGCAGCCTTCAAAAGTGCTGGGATTGCAGGTATGAGCCACCACCCTTGGCCTGGATAGCCCTTTGGGTTTTTTGAGACAAAGTCTCGCTCCGCTGCCTAGGCTGGAGTGCAGTGGCACAATCTCAGTTTACTGCAACCTCCGCCTCCTGGTTTCAAGCGATTCTCCTGCCTCAGCCTCCCGAGTACCTGGTACTACAAGCGCCCGTCACCACACCCAGCTAATTTTTTGTATTTTTAGTAGAGACAGGGTTTCGCCATGTTGCCCAGGCTAGCCACGAACTCCTGAGCTCAGGTGATCCTCCTGCCTTGGCCTCCCAATGTGCTGGGATTCCAGGCATGAGCCACCGTGCCAGGCCTGAAAAGCCCTTTTGAAGACAAGACCGTGTGGCATTGGTCACGTGATCCGATCAGGAACAAAGCCACCTAAGTGCTCCACATGAAGGGTGCCAACCTGTAAGTCCTGATGAGGAAGCACCACCCCTCGGCACCACTCACCTGTGGACTGTGCTTCTCCCACAGGGCAGGGATGAGTCTCTGGACTGTTTTGTACTCAACCGGAATCTCGTACACGTGCAGGTCCACACTGTCGCCAAGGCCTAGCTTTTCCAGCTCCTGGAAGAGAGTGGGAGTGTCGTGGCCCCTGACGGCAGCTATAGGGATAATGCGCTCCCTGGGGGTGAAACAAACAGGCCGCTCTTCTGACTTACTCTGCAGGATGGGAAGTGGTGAGTGTTGACTGAGTTCAAAGCCCCTCATTTCCTTCCCCACCCACTTGCCTCGAAGTCTCTCTGCATCTCTAAGGAAGGTGACATGATTCTATGGCCCCTGGGGTTAAATCCCAGGCTCCTTGGACTCAATCCTGCCTGTGTGACCTGAGGCAATCCACTTAACCTCTCAGAGTCTCAGTTTCCTCATCTGTAAAATGGGAATAACAGAGTATCAGGCCGGGCGCGGTGGCTCAGGCCTGTAATCCCAGCACTTTGGGAGGCCAAGGTAGGCAGATCACCTTGAGGTCAGGAGTTTGAGCCCAGTCTGGCCAACATGGTGTAATCCCATCTCTACTTAAAATACAAGAATTAGCCGGTGTGGTAGCATACGCCTGTAACCCCAGCTACTTGGGAGGCTGAGGCAGAACTGCTTGAACCTGGGAGGCAGAGGTTGTAGTGAGCCGAGATCACATAACTGCACTCCAGCCTGGGCAACAAGAGCAAAACTCCATCTCAAAAAAAAAAAAAAAAAGGCCAGGCTTGGTGACTCATGCCTTTAATCCCAGCACTTTGGGCGGATCACCTGAGGTCAGTAGCTTGAGATCAACCTGGCCAACATGGTGAAACCCCATCTGTACTAAAAAATACAAAAATTAGCTGGGCGTGGTGGCAGGTGCCTGTAATCCCAGCTACTCAGGAGGCTGAGGCAGGAGTATGGCTTTAACCCGGGAGGCAGAGATTGCAGTGAGCCGAGATTGCACCTCGGCACTCCAACCTGGGTAACGAGAGTAAAACTCTGTCTCAAGGAAAAAAAAAAAAAAAAATTCAACCTGTTTCCAAGTAACTCAGCAGTATCCCAGAAGAAAGCTCAACACTGAGAAGTGGCTGAGTACAGTGGCTCACGCCTGTAATCTCAGCACTTTGGGAGGCTGAGGCAGGTGGAACACCTGAGGTCAGGAGTTCGAGACCACCCTGGTCAACATGGAAAAACTCTGTCTTCATTAAAAATACAAAAATTATCTGGGCATGATGGTGCGCGCCTCTACTCCCAGTTACCCGGGAGGCTGAGGCACGAGAATGGCTTGAATCTGGGAGGTGGAGGTTGCAGTGTGAGCCCAGATCATGCCGCCACTGCCTCAGCCTGAAGACAAGTGAAATTTCTGTCTCAAAAAAAAAAAAAAAAGAGTAAAATAAAAAACAAAAAAAAAATTATATTTTTCAAAGGTCCCACCATCCATTCCCTTAACAAACCTGCACTTTGGATTCCATCTTTACACACACACAGAAGGTGACAGGGCATAGCGCATCATGCAGGTCCTGTTTCTTCCCTCCCTTCTTTTTTTTTTTTTGAGACAAGTCACTGTTCCTTCAGAGCCCGGACCAGTGTCCTCGGCTCACTGCAGGCTCCGCCTCCGGGAGGTTCCATGCCATTCTCGTGCCTCCAGCCTCCCAGTGGCTGGGACTACAGGTGCCCGCCACCACACCCTGGCCTAATTACATGTTACAAGTAAAATCTGAGGTTTCACCGTGTTGCGCCAGGATGGTCTCGATCTCTGACCTCATGATCCATGCCTCGGCCTCCCAAAAGTGCTGGGATTAAAGGCGTGGGTCCTCTCTTTCTTTCTTTCTTTTTGAGATGGATTATCAAAGTCATTTTAGTGGTACAATCTTGTGGCCACTGCAACCTCTGGCTACAGGCTCAAGAGATTCTTACACCTCAGCCTCCAGTACTGGGATTACACAAGTTACCCGCCCACCACACCCTTCATTTTTGTATTTAGGAGAGGCAGGGGTTTCATCATGTTGGCCGGATGGTTTCAATTTCTAAGATCAAGTGATCGCCCCCTCTTGGCTCACGGTGGTTGGGCAGGACACTCCAGCCCATGGAGACCCTGTTTCACAATTTCACTTATTCCACACATAGAAATCCCATAAGTATTTTGGCTTTTTAGAGATGGGGTCTTACTACGTGCCCAGGCTGGTCTTGAACTCCTAGACTCAGGTGATCCTCCCATCACCAGCCTTAGTTGGGACTAGGCATGTACCACCACCTGGCTTGTTTTACATCGTTTTTTATCTTTTTTTTTTTGAGATGGAGTTTATCTCTTATTGCCCAGGCTGGAGTGCAATGGCATGATGTCCCGGCTCCTGCAATCTCACCTCCCTGGGTTCAAGCTGATTCTCCTGCCTCAGCCTCCTGAGTAGCTGGGATTACAGGCATCATACCATACTTAGCTAATTTGTATTTTTAAAGTAGAGACAGGGTTTCTCCATGTTGGTCAGGCTGGTCTCAAACTTCTAACCTCAGGTGATCTGCCCACCTCTGCCTCTCAAAGCACTGGGATTATAGGCGTGAGCCACTGTGCCTGGCTCGATTTTATCTTTTTAAAAAAATTGTATTGAGACAAAGTCTAACAGCACATAAAAGTTTTTTTTTTTTAGACGGAGTCTCGTTCTGTCGCCCAGGCTGGAGTGCAGTGGCACAATCTAAGCTCACTGCAACCTCCGCCTCTTGGGTTCAAGCGATTCCCCTGTCCCAGTCTCCCGAGTAGCTGGGATTACAGGCACATACCACCATGCCTGGCTAATTTTTGTATTTTTAGTAGAGACGGCGTTTCACGATGTTGGCCAGGATGGTCTCCATCTCCTGACCTCATAATCCACCTGCCTTGGCCTCCCAAAGTGCTGTGATTACAGGCGTGAGCCACCACGCCCGGCCAAAAGTAAAGTTTTTTTTTTTTTTTTTGTTACGTTGTCTTTCACTGTCGCGCACGGGCTGGAGTGCCGTGGCTGGATCTCAGCTCACTGCAAGCTCCGCCTCCCAGGTTTACGCCATTCTCCTGCCTCAGCCTCCCCTGTAGCTGGGACTACAGGCGCCCGCCACCTCGCCCCGCTAGTTTTTTTGTATTTTTTAGTAGAGACGGGGTTTCACCATGTTAGCCAGGATGGTCTCGATCTCCTGTCCTCGTGATCTGCCCATCTCGGCCTCCCAAAGTGCTGGGATTACAGGCTTGAGCCACCGCGCCCGGCCAAAGTAAAGTTTTTAAAAAGATTTACTGCTGCTTTTCTATTCATAGTCAGTAAAAAAAAAAAAATTCTGAGACAGGGTCCAGCTCCGGTCATTGAGGCTGGAGTGCAGTGGCACCATCAGCGCTCACTGCAGCCTTGACCTCCAGGGTTCAAGTGATCTTCCTACCTCAGCCTTCCAAAGTGCTGGGATGACAGGCATGAGCCACTGTGCCCAGCCATTGATTTTATCCTGCAACTGTGTTTGCTCCACTCAGCAGTCTATCTAGGAGATCTATCTACATTACTATACGGAGATCTCAGCGTACCCTTTTCTCTGCTGCGTAATACCCCGTCTCAGAAACTGGTCACCATGGATTTAAACATTCCCCTACATTGGAACATCTAAGTGGCTTCTGATTTTCCTTATTGTAAAGCCATGCTGCAGTGAACATCCTCATGCAAACTTCTCATGCTGATGGGTGGGGAATAAATGCCAAACAGGGCATTGCTGCCCTGCAGATCAGTCAATACACAATTGCTATTGAGAGAGATCATCACACTGAAGCCTGGTTTTCCCACCTCATATTCAATACGTCCCAGAGGAGAAAACTTTTCAGTCTGTAAATGCGTCTTCTCCTAATCTCCAAGAGGAGAACCCACAGAGCTCTTTTCTCTCTTCAAAACAAATCAGCAGGCCGGGTGCAGTGGCTCATGCCTGTAGTCCCAGCACTTTGGAACGTCGAGGCAGATAGATCATTTGAGGTCAGGAGTTTGAGACCAGCCTGGCCAACATGGTGAAACCCCGTCTCTACTAAAAACACAAAAAATTAGCCAGGCGTGGTGGTGCATGACTGTAGCCCCAGCTACTCGGGAGGCCGAGGCAGGAGAATCGCTTGAACTTGGGAGGTGGAGGTTGCAGTGAGCCAAGATCACAGCACTGCACTCCAGCCAGAGTCTCGCTCTGTCTCAAAACAAACCAACAAACAAAACACAAATCAGCAGCCAGGCACAGTGGCTCATGCCTGTAATCCCAGCTACTGGGGCAGATCACTTGAGGCCAGGAGTTCGAGGTCAGCCTGGGCAACATTGTGAGACCCCCATCTCAAAAAAAAAAAACAAAAACAAAAAGCCCCCACACCCCAAATGACACAAAAAGCACAGACAATAAAAGAAAAAAATTGATAAACTGGATTTCATCAAAATTAAAAACAAAATTAAACTATTTAAAAGAGTGAGTAATCTCTGTCTGGACCAACCTGGAGGGATTTCCAGGCAAGACCTATGGCGAGACTGCGCCACCTTCTGGACAAGGAAGGAATGGAAGCGGGGGATGGGGACGAGAGGGAGACTTCTCTGCAAAAAACTCATCACGATTTTGACTTTTGAACCATGTCAATGTTTTACAAAATCAAAAAATAAAACAAAACAACCCATAGTCCCATATCAACAGATCTGCCTCTTTTCTGTCTTCTCCCTAATGGGCACAAGGTGATGCCTTGAGTCTCATGGGATGTGTTACTTTAAAAGTCAACAGGGAAAGCTGTATTCAGAAAAACAGGGTCAGGGGTGGGTGGCTCACACCTGTAATCCCAGCGATTTGGGAGACCGAGGCAGGAGGATTGCTTGAGGCTAGGAGTTCAAGACCAGCCTGGCCAACATGGCGAAACCATGTCTCTACTAAAAATACAAAAACTAGCCGAGTCCCAGCTACCTAGGAGGCTGAGGCATGACAACCACCTGAACCCAGGAGGCAGAGGTTGCAGTGAGCTGAGATTGCGCCACTGCACTCCAGCCTAGATGACAGAGTGAGATTCTGAAGAAAAGAAAGAAGGAATGAAGGAAAGAAGGAGAAAGAGAGAGAGAGAGAGAGAAAGAGAAAGAAAACCACTGTCAACATATATACACATACCCCAAAGCATGCAATCACAAGAGAGGTGTTCACATGTGTATTTAGCAAGACCCACTTGATGGCAGGGCTTGGTGGCTCACGCCTGTAATCCCAGCTTCGTTGGGAGGCCCAGGTGGAAGGATCATTTAAGCCCGGGAGTTCAAGACCAGCCTGGGCAATATAGTGAGATCCCATCTCTACAAAAAATAAAATTGAAAAAATTAGCCAGGCATGGTGGTGCCTGCCTAAGTCCCAGCTATTTGGGAGGCTGAGGCAAGAGGATCGCTGGAGTCCAGGAGTTTGAGGCTGCAGTGAGCTATGATTGTGCCACTGCACTCCAGCCTGGGCAACGGAGCAAGACCCCATCTCAAAACAAAAAGAAAGTTTTTCATCAAAGTGATGGGGAAACTTAAGGTCTGTTCACATTGCCTGATGTAAATTATCCCTCAATTTTAAATAGGGTAACAGTGGGGAGCCGCTTGCCATACAGTGTATCTGGCACTAGAAGGAAGTGCATGGCTGGTAATCTGGCTGAAGTCTTAGCCTCTGAACGCGCTCTGTTCCAACAGGGCTGGATGGTTCTCCTCTGGGAGAAGGGGCGCAGGGCACCCCAAGTCCCACATCACTTTGCTGGGAGCACACCTGGCCTCACGCACCACCAGAGCATACACCGTGAAAGGACGGGGCTCGGGCAGATGCCCCATTGTCTACACCCCATCTACCTGACAGGACCCCGCCGCGCAGCCTCGTCTGACCGATTCCCCTGACCTCAGGACAAAGACCCTCTTTGTTCCCTGGTAATATCCTTAGCAGGTCTGTCTAGACTCACTGTGGCAGCAATTGTCCTGTGATGTTACCAAGTTCTGTGACCCGGGTCCCCCTCACCCAGCTTGGGCAAGAGACGCCCCAGACGGCCCTGAGCCCCAGAGCTCCCCGGCCCTTAACACGCACCTGCGCCTCCTCAGAAGAGAAACACAGCCAGTGCCCCAGTCCACCCTGAGAGAGAGGGGAGATGGGACACACAAGACACATGGTGCCTCCTGTTTGGGGGTGCTGGGGGTAGCCACCATTCCAGGAAAGACAAGGGGGGATCCCCTCTGTACCCCCCCAACTCCCACCTCCTGAATACTGTGGGTGGGAAACAGTTCCACCTATGCTGTGGGTATGACTTCACCCAGGGGACGAAGAGAGAGGATCAGAAGAGACGGAGACAGGCCGGGCACAGTGTAATCCCAGCACTTTGGGAGGCCGAGGTGGGCGGATCACAAGGTCAGGAGTTCGAGACCAGCCTGACGAATATGGTGAAACCTTGTCTCCACTAAAAATACAAAAATTAGCTGGGCATGGTGGCATGCACCTGTAGTCCCAGCTACTTGGGAGGCTGAGATGGGAGAATCGCTTGAACTCGGAAGGCAGAGGTGGCAGTGAGCCAAGATGGCACCATTACACTCCAGCCTGGGTGACAGAGTGAGACCCTGTCTCAAAAAAAAAAAAAAAAAAGAGACAGAGAGATGGAGTCAGAGAGAAACAGAAATGGAGAGAGAGAGAAGGGGAAAGAGAGATTCAGAGAGAAAGAGACAAGGAGACAGAGACACACACAGGGAGAGAAACTGAGACACACAGAGAGAAACAAAGATAGAAAAAGAGAGAAAGGGGAAGAGATAGTAAGACCCAGAGAGAGACAGAGAGACAGGGAGACAGAGAGAAACAGAGAAGGCTCGGCATGGAGGCTCACGCCTGTAATTCCAACACTTTGGGAGGCCGAGACGGGAGGATGGCTTGAGCCCAGGAGTTTGAGACCAGCCTGGGCAAAATGGCCAAATACCATCTCTACAAAAAAAAAAAAAAAAAAAATTAGCTGGGTGTGGTGGTGCACGCCTGTAGTCCCAGCTAATTGGGAGGGTAAGGTGGGAGGATCACCTGAGGCCGGGAGGTCAACGATGAGGTGAGCTGAGATCGCTCACCTCGCTCATTCAATCGACCATTGAACTCCACTCCAGCCTGGATGACAGAGTGAGACCCTGTCTCAAAAAAACCAAAACAAAACAAAACAAAAACACAGAGAGAGAGAAAGAGAGAAACGGAGAGAGAAAGAGGGGATGAGGTGGGAAGAAACAGAGAAACCCAGAGAGGCAGAAAGATACAAGGAGACAAGAGAGAGAAACAGACGCACACACAGAGAGAGGTGAAAGCGACAGAGACAGAGAGATGAAGACAGACACAGAGATGAACACAGAGAGAGAGAAGAGGGGAAAGGGACAGAGAGAGACCCAGAAGGAGCAAGAGGGGAGAGACACAGAGAAGTACTTAGGAGGTCCCTGAAGGAGGAGGAGCTTCTGAAAAATCCGTCAGGGCACGAAGCAATGGCCACCCACGGCGCAGCACAGATCACCCATCTTCGGGTGGAGATGACACCTAGCAACAGTTGCCTGCGTTACATCAACACCACCCCAGGGCACATTTTTTGGAGGAATGGATTCAACCCATCCAGCAGGGACACCTTTCTAACAGGCAAGTCCAGGACAAGAAGGAACCAGACAGCAACTCCAGGGGTGGTTCTCACAGAGGTGTGGGACCT
Organism: Papio anubis; assembly: GCF_008728515.1. NCBI lineage: Eukaryota > Metazoa > Chordata > Mammalia > Primates > Cercopithecidae > Papio > Papio anubis. Next base: position 33,745,266 of record NC_044995.1, read on the forward strand.
GGAAGCCGCTTGTTCCCGCCAACTTCTAGAACAGGCAAAATTCACCTAGTGGCACAAAAAAATCTGCAGAGGTTTACAACTGGAGGGCTTGGGAGTACTTGGGAAGAGGCTATGTGAGGCTTCTGTGAAGAATGCGAGGAAGAACCAGAGAATGTTTGAGATCTTGACCTGGCCTTGGGAGTACACATATGTAAAATTTCTTTTTTTTTTTTTTTTTTTTTTTGAGACGGAGTCTCGCTTTGTCACCCAGGCTGCAGTGCAGTGGCACAATCTCAGCTCACTGCAACCTCCACCTCCTGGGTTCAAGCGATTTCCGGCTAATTTTTGTATTTTTAGTAGAGACGGGGTTTCACCATATTGGTCAGGCTGGTCTTGAACTTCTGACCTCAGGCAATCCACCAGCCTCAGCCTTCTAAAGCGCTAGGATTACATGCGTGAGCCACTGTGCCTGGTCAAATTTTTTTTTTTTTCTTTGAGACAGGGTCTAGCTCTGTCACCTAGGCTGGAGTGCAGTGACACCGAGGGTTCACTGCAGCCTCTACCTCCCCAGGCTTAGGTCATCCTCCCATATCAGCCTCCCGAGTAGCTGGGACTACAGGCATGTGCCACCACACCCAGCTAATTTTTGTATTTTTTTATAGAGATGGGGTCTTGCTAGGTTGGCCAGGCTGGTCTCGAACTCCATGCCTCAGGTGATTCTCCCACCTCAACCTCCCAAAGTGCTGGGATTACAGGCGTGAGCCATCATGCCAGGCCTAAAATTTCACTAATGAGTGTCGTGGGTGTATATATGTTAAACTTTGTTTTGTTTTGTTTAAGTAAAACAATCAGATCTGAGAAGGTTGGCATCTTTTTAGCAGGGGAATGGTGGGGAATCTTGTGTCCTAAACTTCAGGAAGAAAGTGAAAAGTGGGCCTGGGCACAGTGGCTCATGCCTGTAATCTCAGCACTTTGGGAGGCCGAGGTGGACGGATCACCTGAGGTCAGGAGTTCAAGACCAGCCTGGTCAATGTGGCAAAATCCCGTCTGAACTAAAAATTTAAAAATTAGCTGGGCGTGGTGGTGTGCAGCTGTAATCCCAGCTACTAGGGAGGCTGAGGCAGGAGAATCGCTTGAACCAGGAGGTGGAGGCTGAAGTGAGCCGACACCGTGCCATTGCACTCCAGCCTGGGCAACAAGAACGAAACGGTGTCTCCAGATGAGAAAAAAAAAAAAAAAAAGAAAGCAAAAAGTGGCAACTGCAGGTCTGGAGAGAGGATAACCAAGGAGAAGGGCTATTTCCTCTCCAGCCACAGGATAAAAACCTGCCACCCTTCACCATCCGAGAAGCCCCGAAGCTCAGAGGGATTTCCAAAGATTGTTTAATTGATTTTTCTTCTATTTAGATGCAGATCACAGTGTCTGGGGCCCAGGAATTCAGACACCCGGCTTTGTGTCCACTCAGCCCCGTGAAGGCTCCTGTCTGAAATCTGCACAAAGCCTGACACACAAGTCTTCAGAAACACGCTGTTTCTTTTTGTCTGGCTCTCTGGGGAACGGGTGAGCAGGCAGGGCCTCGGGCACGCTCCCATCTGCAGGGTCCCGGGACCCTGTCCCTCCGTCCCGTTCACAAAGTGGGCAGGAAAGAAAAAAAAAAAAAAAAGGGAAACAGCCAAAACTTTAAGGTCTTAAGTTGGGGAGGGAAGGGGATGATTAAAAAATGGGGGGTACAGCTGGGAACTGCCACGCTGAGGTTTCAACTTAGATTTTTCTCCAAATCTAGGATTCTGGAGTGGGAACAGAGGTTACTTTCAATCAGGCAGCAAGCAGGCTAGGATAAACAGGAGTTTGGCTCTGGTCTCTGCCGGTCTGATTTATATAAGCAAAAAACACTTCCTTGTTTCTCTCTGTGCATTGCTCCCCAGCCTGTCCCTACCAAATACTCCATCTGGGAAAGAAACTAGAAAGGTTTTGCAGACTGGCATCTTGTTCAGGGCACCCGGAATGACAGCCCCCCTCGGCCCCTAATATGCCATCTTTTCCTCCCCCAGCTGCCGGGAGGTGACAGCGAGGCTCACCGTACCCCCTCCTACAAAGTCAAGACATGTCCCCCTGCCACCCCACCCCACATATTCCTGCCTGGTCCTTCCGAAACCATGAATTAACTGCCCAAAACATACCAGAGAATTCTCACTTTGGCTGTTCAGAAACCAACCTGAGTCACGATTTGTCTGAGTCAATGGAAAAAATTTTTGTTAAAAAGGAGGGAGATCCTGGCCAGGTGTGGTGGCTCACACCTGTAATCCGAGTACTTTGGGAGGCTGAGGAGGGTGGATCACCTGAGGTCAGGAGTTTGAGACCACCCTGGCCACCATGGTGAAACCCCGTCTCTACTAAAAATACAAAAATTAGCAGGTATTAGCATGGTAGAGGGCGCCTGTAATCCTAGCTACTCTGGAGGCTGAGGCAGGAGAATCGCTTGAACCCAGGAAGTGGAGGTTGCAGTGAGCCAAAAAAAAAAAGAGGGAGATCCTAGAGTTGGATAATTCCTAGGTAAAGTAGACGCCAGCACCACATAGACAGCTGTGTCCTGGAAACCAGCTATGTTTATATCCACACCTGGCCCTCCAGACCCAGATCTAGCCGCTGGCTGGGGCATTTCTGAAGCAATGCCACTCCCATTTCTTGGCTGTGTGACGTCAGAGAACTCTCTTTGTCTCTCCCCTGGGCCTCAGTTTTCTCTTCTGTTAAGTGGGCGCAAGAATAACTGCACCTACTATGCAGGGGTTGTTGGGAGGATTCAGAGTTCTGGGCTGCAAACAAATACTCAACAGATGTGTGCTCCAGTGGTTACTATCCAGGAAGATATGTGGATCCGACATCGTTTTGTAAGAGCTGGCTGGGCATAGTGGCTCATGCCTGTAATTCCAGCATTTTAGCAGGCTGAGACAGGAGGATTACTTGAGGTCAGGAGTTCGAGACCAGCCTGGCCAACATGGTGAAACCCCATCTCTACTAAAAATACAAAAATTAGCCGGGCGTGGTGGCAGCCACCTATAATCTCAGGCACTCTGGAGGCTGAGGTAAGAGAGTCGCTTAAACTCAGGAGGCGGAGGTTGCAGTGAGCTGAGATTGTGCCATTGCATTCCAGCCTGAGGGGTGAGAGAGTGAGACTTCGTCTCCAAAAAAAAAAAAAAAAAGTTTTGTTGAAAGGAGACTTTCTGGGATGCCATAACTTTCTGCGGCGGGGGAGTGCCCAGTTCCAAGCCTGACTCCCACCCTCCAGATCTAAGTTACCTGAACTGCAATCCAACTGGCGTTCACAGTGTGTTCCCCAAAAGGGCCAAATCCTGAAAAAACAGGAAAAGCAATATATTACCCAAGAGTGGCCCTTCCCAGTCTTCCCCTGGCCGCTACTCCCACCTGGAGAAGCAAGCAAGGAGCTTCAGGGCACAGCTGCCAGGGACAACATTGCAGGCCTGGTCCTGAGTTCTGGGAGCACCTGGAGGCCCGTCAGAGCCGCCGCCCTGCACCTGTCCACTCTGAAGTCAATGGGTCCCTTCCTGTCTTCACCTCTGCTGGCCCCTCCTGCTCAGCCAGCATCCAGAGGTCTCTTCTGCCTCCGAAAAGGTTGTCCTGATCCTGTCTCCACTTCCTCTGTTCCCCTTGACCCAACCTAAAATTATTGTGTCACTGTCCCGAAATGCCCTGAATCGGCACCAAATGAGGAATGAGCCCTATGGGCTGTCTAGATTTCACCTTGTCACCCTCCTCACTGCTAGCTCAAACTCCAGGCCCCCCTTTCCAAAACACGACAGTCGCCCAAGGCTGTGCTAAGTGATCTTCCTGGCATTCCACCTGGCCACATCCCCTTTCAGGCGAGGGTTTTTCCTGGGCCCAGTTTCCAGGAGCAGGGACTGAGGCACAGAGAGGTGAAGCTAGCTGCCCAAGGTCACACAGCAAGAAGGTGAAAGAGCTGGGATTCAAATCCAGACCTGGGGCCGGGTGTGGTGACTCACACCTGTAATCCCAGCACTTTGGGAGGCCGAGGCGGGCAGATCACCTGAGGTCAGGAGTTCGAGACCAGCCTGGCTAACATGGTGAAATCCTGTTTCTACTAAAAATACAAAAAATTAGCCAGCTGTGGTGATACATGCCCGTAATTCCAGCTACTCAGGAGGCTGAGGCAGGAGAATTGCTTGAACCCGGGAGGCGGAGGTTGCAGTGAGCCAAGATCGCGCCATTGCACTCCAGCTTGGGCAACAAGAGCAAAACTCCGTCTCAAAACAAAACAAAACAAAACAATATACGGTCCATCTGGCCCAGTGATCCCACAGGATATAAATGCTATGCAGAGATGCTGTAGCCTGGGATAGCAGGTAGGGGCTGTGGCTCAGAAGGGGACCTCCTAACTCTATCCTTCTGTACAGCCGAAGTTTGAGTCCCAGCTCAGCCCCTTACAAACTGGATGACCTCTGTGAGCCTCAGTTTCCCTTTCTGCAAAATGGAGACAGTCAAGATGTAATCAGCTCATTCAAAAAGTGCTGGAATAAATAACCAGATCAAGGAAGGCTGGAGGGGGTGGGGGCAGTGACCCTCCTCCCAATTACACACACCTGTTAAGCAGGTGTCTGGTTTCTTCCCTCTTCCCTGAATCTCCAGGATCAGCCTCAACCTCCCTTCAACAGCCACAAAACACCTGTGTGCACCTTTGCGGGATTTCTCACTCTGACCCCTCCAGACAGCAGGTCAAAATGACACCCCCTATTCCCTGACTCTGAGGCCCCAGCGGAAGTTTGCGCCCCACGTGGCCCCGAGGCGGAGTCTCAGAGAGGAGGAACAGTTGGTTAGGGAGTGGGGGGGAGTCGGTGACAGCGGGGGCCCTGACTCACCAACAAACAGCCCCGGCACAAAACACAAAAGGTTTCCGCTGAAGACAGTCCCTGGGACAGCTGGGAGAGCCCCGGCGCCCGAGGTCCCCGGACTCCCACCTGTCCCTGCCTTGGGGGAGCAGCCCCCCACGAGCGCAGGGCACGGCGAGCAGTGACTGGGAGGTTCATTTGTCACTGGGACACTTCCTGCCCGCAAATCGGCCTTTGTCCCCTGGGGCCGGGGGTTGGGGGGGCGGTGTGGGGACAGGCCGCACCTCGGAAGGGGCAGGGAGGAAGGGTCCGGTCCAGCCCGCAGGCCAGACAGAGCAGGCAGGTGCCAGGAGGGTCACCATCCCTACCTTGGGAGGAAAGGACGCCAGGGGGACCTGCGCGGCGCCGGGCATTTGCCCGGCCCCCCAATCCCCGCGCCTGACTGCCCTGACTCCCGACCCTGGGACCCCCCGAGGCTCCTCCTCTTCCACTTTCCAGGAAGCCTGGGCTGCGCAGGGCTCCCGCGGGAGATGACACCTTCCAAATCTGGGAGGACTTCCAGCACCTGCCCCGCCCGGCCCCGCAGTCCCGGAGCCGCCCCGGCCGCTGCCGCTACAGCCCCCATCAGCCAGCGTACCCGTCACTACCACCGCCTTCCTCGGCTGCTCCATGGCGGGACTGGGCTGCGCCTCGGACCCGCTTCTGTTCCGACTGGCGCGACAGCTGCAGCCGCGGTAGCCTCACAGCCCCGCAAGGCCACGCCCCTTCCACGCCCCCTTCCACGCCCCCGGTCAGGCGCTAGGCGTGCGCGCCCGCGGGCCCGAGACGCAGCGTGCGCGCCCTGCGCTCTGCCTCCGACACTGAACCCAGCCCCCGACGGCTATCACCGTCCTCCCCAACCTCCGTTTCCCCGTCTGCAAAATGGGAACATCTTATGCCGTAGGGTGTAGCTGCTTACACGCACTGAGCCAGGTGCTGGGGACGAGCCGGTCCTTTATTCTATAAGAGTTCATTGAGGACCTGCCCTATGCATGCGTACTGCCCAGAATTAGGGAGGGGAGTCCTCGACAGCAAGGCCTGTTTTCCAGATAAGGAAACTGAGGCACAGATTGCCACTTCCCCGAGGTCACTCACCTCGAGGGGTCACAGGAGCGGCATTCAGGCCAGGGAGTTGGCGGGGGTAGGGGAGGACGCAGTAAAAAAGGAAAAACACGGCAACCACATTTGTGTGGTGCCAGAAGGTTCTCTGCAGGACCCCATGGTCCTAGGAGGCTAATGGGGGAGGGCGATTGCACCTCCTGGCTGGGCGCGGTGGCTCAGGCTGGGCGCGGTGGCTCACGCCTGTAATCCCAGCACTTAGGGAGGCCGAGATGGGTGGATCACGAGGTCAGGAGATCGAGACCATCCTGGCTAACACGGTGAAACCCCGTCTCTACTAAAAATATAAAAAACTAGCCGGGCGAGGTGGCGGGCGCCTGTAGTCCCAGCTACTCGGGAGGGAGGCTAAGGCAGGAGAATGGCATAAACCTGGGAGGCGGAGCTTGCAGTGAGCTGAGATCCGGCCACTGCACTCCAGCCTGGGTGACAGAGTGAGACTCTGCCTGAAAAAAAAAAAAAAAAAAAATTTTTTTTTAACTTTTAAGTTATGGGGCACATGTGCAGGTTATATAGATAAACTCGTGTCATGGGGGTTTGTTGTACAGATTATTTAGTCCCCCAGGTATTATTAAGCAGAAATTATTTATGTATTTATTTATTTGAGACGTAGTTTCACTCTTGTTGCCCAGGCTGGAGTACAGTGGTGTGATCTTGGCTCACTGCGACCTCTGCCTCCCGGGTTCAAGCGATTCTCCCACCTCAGCCTCCCAAGTAGCTTGGGATTACAGGTGAGTGCCACCTTACCCAGCTAATTTTGTATTTTTAGTAGAGAGGAAGTTTCACCATGTTGGCCAGGCTGGTCTCGAACTCCTGACCTCAGGTGATCCACCCTTCTCAACTTCCCAAAGTACTGGGATTACAGGCATGAAACACCGCCTCTGGCCCCCCCAGGTATTATTAAGCAGAAATCATTTAGTATAGTCACAGCCTCTCTGGTTGGCTTCCCATTTCCTCTGACATAGAGATGAGAACTTCCCGAGAAGGACATGTTGTTCTGTTAGAGCTGCATCCCAACACCCAGCACGTCCCCAGGCACATTCTGCCAACTTTCATCAGAGACCAGAATTCCTCTGAAACCAGGCAGAAAATGAAAGCTGAGTTTCTGGCCACATCTTCAGAAACAGGGCTGGACCTCGGACTTGGGTCACTGTTTTTTTTTTTTTTTTTGAGGCGGAGTTTCGCTCTCGTTGCCCAGGCTGGAGTGCAATGGTGCAATCTCGGCTCACTGCAACCTCCCTCCGCCTCCCAGGTTCAAGCAATTCTCCTGCCTCAGCCTCCTGAGTAGCTGGGATTACAGGCACGTGCCACTACACCTGGCTAATTTTGTATTTGTAGTAAGAGTCGGGGTTTCTCCATGTTGAGGCTGGTCTCGATCTGCTGACCTCAGGTGATCCGCCCGCCTCAGCCTCCCAAAGTGCTGGGATTACAGGCGTGAGCCACTGCGTCCAGCCAATTTTTAAAAATCTGATTATTTATTTTTTTTGTTTTTATTTTTATTTTTTGAGTTGGAGTCTCCCTCTGTTGCCCAGGTTGGAGTGCAGTGGCATGATCTCGGCTCACTGCAAGCTCCGCCTCCCAGGTTCACGCCATTCTCCTGCCTCAGCCTCCCAAGTAGCTGGGGACTACAAGCGCCCGCCACCATGTCCGGCTAATTTTTTGTATTTTTTTTAAGTAGAGACAGGATTTCACCGTGTTTGCCAGGATGGTCTCGATCTCCTGACCTCATGATCTGCCTGCCTAGGCCTCCCAAAGTGCTGGGATTACATACTTCAGCCACTGCGCTGGGCCGCACCCAGCCAATTTTTATATTTTTTATAAGGACGAGGTCTTGCTATGTTGCCTGTTTGGATTGGTCTCGAAATCCTGGGCTCAAGCAATCCTCCTGCCTCAGCCTCCCAAAGTGCTGGGATTACAGGTGTGAGCCACAACTCCCGGCTGTGTGGGTCACTGAGAGCCCGTTCCACTTAGACTTCGCCACCATTCACCAGGACACTATGATTTTTTGTTTGTTTGTTTGAGACAGAGTCTCATTCTGTCACCCAGGCTGGAATGCAATGGCGCGATCTCGGCTCACTACAACCTCCCGCCCCCGGGTTCAAGCGATTCTCCTGCCTCAGCCTCCTGAATAGCTGGGATTACTGGCGCCTACCACCGTGCCTGGCTAATTTTTGCATTTTTAGTAGAGACAGGATTTCACCATGTTGGCCAGGCTGGTCTTGAACTCCTGACCTCAGGTGATCCGCCTGCCTCAGCCTCCCAAAGTGCTGGGATTACAGGCGTGAGCCACTGTGCCTGGCTGGTACTATGGTGTTTACTGGCTCCACCCCCGAATTCCTCCAACACCAAGGGCAGAGCTCTCTAGGCTGCCCCTGAGCCCCGTTTGGAAGCCCACGCCCCAGGTCACACGCTCAGTGGCTATTTTGGTCTTCAGCAGCTTCAGGTAGAATGCAGAACATCAGAGAGCTGTCTGAGCTGGCCAGGGAATGAGGTCCAAGCCAAGTGGAAGAAGAGGGCAGATCAGAACACTAACCTGGCCGGGCGCAGTGGCTCATGCCTGTAATCCCAGCACTTTGGGAGGCTGAGGCAGGCAGATCACCTGAGGCCAGGAGTTTGAGACCAGCCTGGCCAACATGGTGAAACTCCGTCTCTACTGAAAATGCAAAAAACTAGCCGGGAGTAGTGGCACGTGCCTATAGTCCCAGCTACTCTCCAGGAGAATCACTTGAACCCAGAAGACGGAGGTTGCAGTGAGCTGAGATCGTGCCACTGCATTCCAGCCTAAGGGACAGAGCGAGACTCCGTCTCAAAACAAAACAAAACAAAACAAAACAAAACACTCACCCAGAGTCAGGTTTTATAACCTGAATATGTGATACATGCCTGGTGTGGAGTACATGCATTGCTAGAAGTCAGGGATATGGTGAGAGAGAAGTGACAGTGGATTTTTGTTTCCTCAATTGCAGTGGGAGGAACGAAAACATGCAGAGTCAGCAGTGATGGGGAGAAACTGAGTCATGTACCGCTGCCCCAGTGACTGGCGTAAAGGCTAATGTTCACTGGTAGCCCTAATCATGTTCGGGCCATGTTTTTGTTTTTTGTTTTGAGATATGATCTTGCTTTGTCTCACAGGCTGGAGCGCAGTGGCACAGTCACAGCTCACTGCAGCCTCCACCCCCTGGGCTCAAGCCATCCTCCCGCCCCAGCCTCCCAAGTAACTGGGACTACAGGCATGTGCCACCATGCCCAGCTTGGGGGAACTTTTTTTTTTAAGACAGAGTCTTGCTCTCTCACCCAGGCTGGAGTGCAGTGGCACGATCTTGGCTCACTGCAGCCTCTGTCTCCCAGGTTCAAGTGATTCTCCTGCCTCAGCCTCCCAAGTAGCTGGGACTACAGGTGCACACCACTATGCTCAGCTAATTTTTGTATTTTTAGTAGAGATGGGGTTTCGCCATGTTGGCTAGGCTTGTCTCAAACTCCTGACCTCAAGTGATCTGCCCGCCTCGGCCTCCCGAAGTGTTGGGATTACAGGTGTGAACCACCGCACCTGGCTGAGGAACTATTTGTGTGTGTTTGTTTGTTTTTGAGACAGAGTTTCACTCTTGTTGCCCAGGCTGGAGTATAGAGGCCTGGTCTCGGCTTGCTGTCACTGCCGCCTCCTAGGTTCAAGCGATTCTCCTGCCTCAGTCTCCCAAGTAACTTGGATTACAGGTGCCTGCCACCACACCTAGCTAAAGAACTATTTTTTTTAACCCAGTTAGCAAAGTGAGGAAACTGAGGCCCAGAGTGGCTAAGCCACCTGCCCCAGGTCACACACAGGGAGGGGCTGCAGTTTGGATCTGGGAAGTAAATGGGCACCTCCTTAGGGGAAGACAATCCCAGCCAAAGTAAATCCTCACTGGACCTGCCAAGGTGAGGTTTCTTGCACTAGGATAGTTTGCAACAGTATATACCCAGCAGCACAGGAGAAGGGGTCAGATGAACTACAGTGGGGGGAAAGAGAGGTCAGAGTGGAGTCCTCTAAAACAATATTTAAAGATTGGGTGTGGGCCAGGCGTGGTAACTCACACCTGTAATCCCTGCTTACTTTGGGAGCCGGGGGCAGGAGGAGTCACTTGAGGCCAGGAGTTCGAGATCAGCCTGGGCAACATGGGGAAACCCCTTCTCCACTGAAAATACAAAAGGTGTAGTGGTGGCTGTGTGCCTGTGGTCTCAGCCTACTTCAGGGCTGAAGCGGGAGGGAGTGTGAATCAGGAGGTAGAGGGTTGCAGTGAGAGCTGAATGTCTCCCACTCACTACTCAGCTTGGGCAATAGAATGAGAACTGTCTCAAAAATCGGGTGTGGGCCAGGTGCAGTGGCTCACGCCTGTAATCCCAGCACTTTGGGAGGCCGAGGCAGGCAGATCACTTGAGACCAGCCTGGGCAACATGAGTGAAATCTTACTCTACCTAAAATACAAAAATTAGGCCAGGCACAGTGGCTCCCACCTGTAATCCCAGCACTTTGGGAGGCCGAGGTGGGGCCCGGATCCACAAGATCCAGGAGATCAAGACCATCCCACAAGCTAAAGTGGGTAGAAACCCATCTCTACTAAAACACAAAATTAGCGGTGGTGGCGGAGTGCCTGTAGTCCCACTACTGGGAGGCTCAGGCAGGAGAATAGAAATGAACCTGGGAGGCAGAGCTTGCAGGCCAAGATCCAGCACTGCTCCAGCCTGGTGTGAGACCTCCGTCTCAAAAAATAAAAATAAAAAAATACAAAAATTAGCGAGGCATAGTACAGTGCGCACCTATAGATCCCAGCTATTACAGAGAGGCTGAGGTGGGAAATTATCACTTAAGGTCACAGGAGTGAAGCTCACTTTTCCTTCCAGAGATATTTATGCATTTACAAACATGTTTTGCATGTATCTTTTTTCCTGAGGGGAGCCCTCACTCTGTTGCCCAGGCTGGAGTCTTTGGTGGCCCCTTGGTCCTCCGCTCACTGCAAGCTCCGCCTCCCCAGGTTCCTTGCTCATTCTCCCCTGCCTCAGCCTCCCGAGGTAAGCTGGGACTCTGGGCACCAGCCATCACTGCTCAATAATTCCACAGGCCAGGTCTGGCTATTGCTCAGGCTGGAGTGCAGTGGCCTGATCTCGGCTCACTGCAGGCTCCGCCTCCGGGTTCCGCCATTCTCCCGCCTCCAGCTCCCAAGTGGCTGAGACTACAGTGCATCCCGCCACCCATGCCCGGCCTAGTTTTGTATTTTCAGTAGAGCCGGGGGTTTCATGTTGGCCAGGATAGTCTCGATCCTCCTGACCCTCGTGATCCGCCCGCCTCGGCCTCCCAAAGTGCTGGGATTACAGGCTTGAGCCACAGCGCCCGGCCGCCCAGCTAATTTTTGTATTTTAGTAGAGGCCGAGGTTTTCACCGTGTTAAGCCAGGATGGTCTCTATCTCCTGACCTGCATTAGTCCACTCCGCGTTGGCGCCAAAGTGCTTTAGGATTACAGGCAGAGTGGGCCACCCATGCACCTGGCCTGCGTGTCTTTCTTTCCTCACTTACATTTTTAGTTTTCATTTCATAAATGCTCTTCCATACTTGATGTTTTTCTTTGGCAATAAAATACACATAGCATAAAACTTACCCTTTAAACCATTTATTTTATTTTGGTCACACTGAATTTTTATTTTATTTTTTTGAGACGTAGTTTTTGCTCTTGCTGCCCAGGCTGGAGTGCAATGGGTGCAATCTCGACTCACTGCAACCATCCCTCCCAGGTTTAAAGCAATTCCTCCACCTCAGCCTCCCGGAGTAAGCTGGGATTACAGGCATGTGCCACCACGCCCAGCTAATTTTGTATTTGTAGTAGAGATGGGGTTTCTCCACGTTGGTCATGCTGGTCTCGAACTCCCGAACTCAGGTGATTCCCCACTCCCCAACCTCGGCCTCCCAAAGTGCTGGGATTACAGGCGTGAGCCACCACGCCGCTTGGCCTTACTTTATTTTTTGAGACAAGTTCTCACTCTTTCACCCAGGCTGGAGTGCAGAGACACAATCATAGCTCACTGCAGCCTCAATCTCCTGGGTTCAAGCGATCCTCTCTCCTCAGCCTCCCGAGTAGTTAGGACTACAGGTACAAGCCACTTTGCCTGTTTTTTTGTTTGTTTGTTGTTGTTGTTTTGTAGTAAAATGTGTGTGACATAAAATACCATCTTAACCATTTGTAAGCATACACTTGGGTAGCATTAAGTACGTTCACATTGTTGTGGAACCATTACCACCATCCATCTTCAGAACTTGTTCTTCCTAAACAAACTCTATACCTATTAAACGCTCCCTCCTTCTTCCCCTCCCTCAGCCCCTGGCACCCAACATTCTACTTTCTGTTTCTATGAATTGGATGACTTTGGCTGGGTGCGGTGGCTCACGCCCGTAATCTCAGAACTTTGGGAGGCTGAGGCAAGTGGATTGCTTGAGGCCAGGAGTTCAAGACCAGCCTGGCCAACATAGGAAAACCCTGTCTCTTAAAAATACAAAAAATATTAGCCAGGCATGGTAGTGTAAGGGGAAAGTTCCCTTGTTCCCCTTGCAGGATGGGCGATGGGGGTGTAGCTTTCTTCTTAACCTCTAGGGGAGCATACAGATAGGCAGGCTATGGGATTCTGACCCCACAGTAGTGTCCAGGGTGCATGTTTACAGCTCCTGAAGCCCCAGGGGGCATGTGTTACAGGGTGCTCTTTTAGTTTACCGTCTATAGGCAGCTTACCAACTCAATTAGACCCTCTACCTTGTCACAAAGACAGAGGGATTTCTTTTCTTTTTTTTTTTTCTTTTTCTTTTTTTTTTTTTTGAGACAGAGTCTTGCTCTGTCCCCCAGGCTGGAGTGCAGTGGTGCGATCTTGGTTCACTGCAACCTCCGCCTCCTGGGTTCAAGTGATTCTCCGCAGGACTACAGGTGACCGCACCCTCACCCAGCTAATTTTTTTAATTTTTAGTAGAGATGGGGTTTCACCATGGTGGCCAGGCTGGTCTCAAACTCTTGACCTCTAGTGATCCACCCACCTTGGCCTCCCAAAGTCCTGGAATTACAGGCATGAGCCACTGTGCCTGCCCCAGACAGAGGGATTTCAGTATCCCGGGGTTTCTTGCCTTGGTGTACCAGAATTAGATCATACCTGGGCTTGGAGAACGAGTATAAAGTTTTTTTCAAGGCTGGGCGCGGTGGCTCAAGCCTGTAATCCCAGCACTTTGGGAGGCCGAGACGGGCGGATCACGAGGTCAGGAGATCGAGACCATCCTGGCTAACGCGGTGAAACCCCGCCTATACTAAAAAATACAAAAAACTAGCTGGGCGAGGTGGCGGGTGCCTGTAGTCCCAGCTATACGGGAGGCTGAGGCAGGAGAATGGCAAAAACCTGGGAGGCAGAGCTTGCAGTGAGCTGAGATCTGGCCACTGCACTCCAGCCCGGGTGACAGAGCAAGACTCCGTCTCAAAAATAAATAAATAAATTTTAAAAATAAATAAATAAAGTTTCTGCTCTTGTTGCCCAGGCTGGAGTGCAATGGCGCAATCTCGACACTACTATTGAGTGGAAGTACCCCTCGGTAGATGGGGGAGCCAGAAGGGAGATGGTCTTTCTCTGGAGGTGGGCCGCTAGGAGGCCCCAGCTCTCCCCTGACTGCCCAGGCCAAACTGCCTGGTTCCACTGGTCGACGACCCGCACGCATGCCAGTGTGCTCTTCCGCCAGCCAGCGTGCTCCCTCGACGTCCTCTCGCAGTCCATCCTCTCGCTGTCCAGCCACTTGTATCGTCTTCCACAGATGTGTTCTTCAAGACGTCCAGCAGCTTGTGTGTCTGCCCGCTAGGGTCTCGGGTTTTTATAGGCACAGGATGGGGGCGTGGTGGGCCAGGGTGGTTCTGGAAAATGCAATATTTGGGCACAAAGGCAAAAGTGCCTGTCCTCACCTAGGTCCCTGGGGGTGGAGCCCTAGCCAGGGACCACGCCCTCCTTTACCCCCGCACTTCCCTTCCCTCTGGTTTAAAGGGACCACGCTCTTCCCTTCCCAGCACTCCCGTATCAGTGGCACATGCCTGTGATCCCAGCTACTCTGGAGGCTGAGGCAGGAGAATCGCTTGAATTCAGGCAGCAAAGTTTGCAGTGAGCCAAGATTGCACCACTCCGCTCCAGTCTGGGCTACAGAGGGAGATTCTGTCTCAATAAATAAATAAATAGGCTGGGCATGGTGGCTCACGCCTGTAATCCCAGCACTTTGGGAGGCAAGGCGGGCGGATCACGAATTCAAGAGATCGAGACCATCCTGGCTAACACGGTGAAACCCTATCTCTACTAAAAATATAAAAAATTAGCAGGGCGTGGTGGCGGGCACTTGTAGTCCCAGCTACTAGGGAGGCTGAGGCAAGAGACTGGCGTGAACCCGCGAGGCGGAGCTTGCAGTGAGCCGAGATCGTGCCACTGCACTCCAACCTGAGCAACAGAGCAAGACTCTATCTCAATAAAATAAAGTAAAATAATATAAATAAATAAATAATCAAATAAATGGCTTGGCACGGTGGCTCACACCTGTAAACTTACCACTTTGGGAGGCCAAGGCGGGTGGATCATTTGAGGTCAGGAGCTCGAGACCAGCCTGGCAAACATGGTGAAACCCTATCTCTACTAAAAATACAAAAATCAGCCAGACATGGTGGTGCACGCCTGTAATCCCAGCTACTCAGGAGGCTGAGGCAGGAGAATCACTTGAATCTGGGAGGCGGAGGTTGCAGTGAGCCGAGATCACACCACTGAACTCCAGCATGGGCAACGGAGTGAGTCTCTGTCTCAAAAAAACAAATAGAAAACAATGCTGTGAAGCCTGACACAGAGGCTCATGCCTGTAATCCAGCAGTCCCCAACCTTTTTGGCACCAGGGACTGGGTCTGTAGAAGACAATTTTTCCATGCACTGGGGGCTTAGGGGAATGAAGATGTTTTCAGGATGAAACTGTTCCACCTCAGATCATCAGGGCATTAGATTATCATAGGGAGTGCACAACCTAGATCCCTCGCATGTGCAGTTCACAATAGGGTTCACACTCCTATAAGAATCTAACGCTGCCGCTGCTGGTCTGACAGAAGGCAGAGCTCAGGAGGTATTGGGGAGTGATGGGGACTGGCTGTAAACACAGATGAAACTTCATTCGTTTGCCTGCTGCTCAGCCGCTGCTGTGTGGCCTGGTTCCTAACAAACCACAGACTGGTACCAGTCCTCAGCCCAGGGACTGGGGACCCCTGCTGTAATTCCAGCCCTTTGGGAAGGTGAGGTGGGAAGGTGGACTGCTTAAGGCCAGGAGTTTGAGACCAGCAAGAGTAACAGAGCAATACCCATCTAAAAAAAAACAACCACCACCACCAAACAAAAAAAATGCTAAATAGAGCAAAACCTGCCAAGCTGGATGTTGATTTGCAAAAAAAACTGCATTTTTAAAAGGTATCTCTTTTTTTTTTCTAGACAGAATCTTGCTCAGTCACCCAGGCTGGAGTGCAGTGGCGCAATCTTGGCTCACCCCCGCCTCCCAGGTTCAAGCAATTCTCGTGCCTCAGCCTCCAGAGCAGCTGGGGCCACAGGCGCAGGTCACCACGCCCGGCTAATTTTTTTTTTTTCTTCTTTTTTTTTTTTTTTTTGTATTTTTGTAGAGACAGACTTTCACCATACTGGCCTGGAATTCCTAACCTCAAGTGATCTGCCTGCCTCAGCCTCCCAAAGTGCTGGGATTACAGGCATAAGCCACTGTGCCCAGCCTAAAATTTATCTTTTTTAGAGACAGGGTCTCACTCTGTTGCCCAGGCTGGAGTGCAGTGGCTAGTCACAGGCATGATCCCGCTATGGATCAGCACTGGAGTTTTGACCATCTCCGTTTCCAACCTAGGCTGGTTCAACCCTCCTTGGGCAACCTGGTGGTTCCCTGCTCCCAGGAGGTCACCATATTGATGCCAGACTTAATGTGGACACCCAATCAGCACAGTGTGCTACAGCCCAGAACTCCTGGGCTCAAGTGATCCTCCCGCCCCAGCCTCCCGAGTAGCTGGGACCACAGATGTGTACCGCTGCACTGGGCAGAAGCTACATTTGTCTCTAGCCTCCCATCCCCACAACCCAGGGAAGTTTGGGCGCTTCTGAGGACTAAGGCCACCCTGAACCCAAGCACTAGGGAGCCAGGTGGGGGAAGGCAGGACTCATGGACTCTGCACAGGTGCTCAGATCCTGCCCCTGGGGGCTCCAAGCCTCTCTGGACTTTGCTAGCTGCTAATAGGAGTGGCCTTGGAAGGGAGGGAGATTTGGAGCTCACGGGGACCACACAGCTCTGCATTAGGGCTCTGTCCTTTTGGCTCTGTCAGAGTAAATCAAGCCCAGTTTGGGGACTGCAAGGGCCCTCATGGCCATGGTAGGGAGAGAGATGTCTGGGCAGACACACATTCTTTGTTGTTGTTGTTGTTTTTTAAACACAGTTTCACTCTTGTCAGCCAGGCTGGAGTGCAATGGCGCAATCTTGGCTCATTGCAATCTCTGCCTCCTGAGTTAAAGCAATTGTCTTGCCTCAGCCTCCCGAGTAGTTGAAATTACAGTTGTCTGCCACCATGCCCGGTTAATTTTTTGTATTTTCAGTAGAGACAGGGTTTTGCCATGTTGTCTCGGAACCTGACCTCAGGTGATCCACCTGGCTTGGCCTTCCAAAGTGCTGGATTACAGGTGTGAGCCACCGTGGGTCGGCCCACATGCATTCTTTTTGACGACGCAGTCTTGCTCTGTTTCCCAGGTTGGAGTGCAGTGGCCGGATCTCAGCTCACTGCAAGCTCCCACTCTCTGGTTTACTTATTCTCCTGGCTTCAGCCTCCCGAGGCTGGGACTACAGGTGGCTGCCACCACCCTCACTTCCCGGCTAGTTTTTTTAGTAGAGACAGGGTTTCACCATAAAGAGCCAGGATGGTCTCATCTCCTGACCTCGCGGATCCCAGCCTCGCCTCGCCTCCCAAAGTGCTGGGATTACAGGTGTGAGCCACCGCGCGCGGCCCAGACATGCATTCTTAAAGGATGAATGTGTCCTTTTTCTCCAGGCGGTGTCTGGAGATAGTGAGGCCTTTGGGGAGCTCAGGTGAGAAGACAAGGCTCACATTTGGGAGGTGGAGGCAGGAGGATCAGTTGAGTCCAGGAGTTCCAGACCAGACTGGTCCCAGCTTCTCAGGAGGCTGAAACAGGAGGATCACTTGAGTCCAGGAGTTCAATGCTGCAGTGAACTACGATCCTTTTCTTTTTTTTTGTTTTTTTGAGATGGAGTCTCTCTCTGTTGCCCAGGCTGGAGTGCAGTGGTGTGATCTTGGCTCTCTACAACCTCCACCTCCTGGGTTCAAGCAATTCTCCTGCCTCAGCCTCCCGAGTAGCAGGGATTATGTGCATGCGCCACCACACCTAGCTAATTTTTGTATTTTTAGCAGAGACAAGGTTTTACCATGTTGGCCAGGCTAGTCTCGAACTCTTGGTCTCAAGTGATCCACCCACCTCGGCCTCCCAAAGTGCTGAGATTACAGGCATGAGCCACTGCACCCGGCCTGAGCTACCATCTTGCCACTGCACTCCAGCCTGGGCAACAGAGTGAGATCCTGTCTCAAACAACAACAACAAAAATACTAGGCCACAGATGTGCTTTTGGTGGTCAGCCACTGCCCATGGCCCCTGCTCCCATGTCCAGCCCTGGCCCACCCCTTGGAGAGTATATTTACTGCTCCACTCCCCACCCCTGCCTCTCCCTCTTTTCGCCCAGAGTAGTTTGAATGTTGAGGCTGGGTCTTCTTTCCCTTTAGTCTGTGCCAGCACGCAGTAGGTGCACAATTAATGCGCAGGGGCAGAGATGTGTGCAGGATGAAGGGTGGCTGGATCCAGCAGTCTCTGTGCCCATCTAAGGAACTTCTACCAGGCAGCTGGGCGCAGGTGGGCAGTGGAGGAAGTTTCAAGATCCCACTTGAGGACGGGCACAGTGGCTCACACCTGTAATCCCAGCACTTTGGGAGGCCAAGGTGGGCAGATCACTTGGGGTCAGGAATTCAAGACCAGCCTGGCCAACATTGGTAAAACCCCATCTCCATTAAAAATATAAAAATTGGCTGAGCGTGGTGGTGGTTGCCTGCAATCCCAGCTACTTGGGAGACTGAGGCAGGAGAATTGCTTGAACCTAGGAGCTGGAGGTTGCAGTGAGCCGAGATTGTACCACTGCACTCCAGCCTGGGTGACAGAGCGAGACTCCATCTTGAAACAAAAGAAAAGAAAAGAGAAAGAAAAGGAAGGCAAGGAAGGAAAGGAAAGAAGGAAAAAAGGAGGAAAGAAGGAAAGAAAAGAAAGACCCCATGGCTGGGTGCGGTGGCTCACACCCGCAATCCCAGCACTTTGGGAGGCTGAGGCAGGTGGATCATCTGAGGTCAGGAGTTCAAGACCAGCCTGACCAACATGGAGAAACCCCGTCTCTACTAAAAATACGAAATTACCCAGGCGTGGTGACACATGCCTGTAATCCCAGCTACTCAGGAGGCTGAGGCAGAAGAATCGCTTGAACCTGGGAGGCAGAAGTTGCAGTGAGCTGAGATCACAGCACTGCACTCCATCCTGGGCAACAAGAGTGAAACTCCATCTAAAAAACAAAACAAAACAAAACAAAAAACCATTTGAGGAATCTCAGCTTATTCTGACTCTGGGATATGAAGGCAGCTAAGGACGGGGGCAAATGAACCTCTGTTCTTTGGTTGCCTGCACCCCAGGAATGCAATGGGCAAGGCACAAATGATATGTTGTTTCAGCTCAGGTGGCCATGGATCAGGAAGGTCCTGATCCCTGTGAGGCTCCTGGTTCCCTGGATGGGAGAGGGTCACTGCCTTGACCAGCGAAGCACAACCCATGAGGGTGTCTGCATTTCTTTTTTTTTTTTTTTTGAGACGGAGTTTCACTATTGTTGCCCAGGCTGGAGTGCAGTGGCAGATCTCAGCTCTCTTCAACCTCCACCTCCAAGGTTCAAGTGATTCTCCTGCCTTAGCCTCTGGGTAGATCACCTGAGGTCAGGAGTTCGAGACTAGCCTGGCCGATATGGCAAAACCCTGTCTCTACTGAAAATACAAAAAAGTAACTGGGCGTGGTGGCAGACAACTGTAATCTCAACTACTAGGGAGGCTGTATTTTAGTTTCACCATGTGGACCAGGATGGTCTTGATCTCTTGATCTCATGATCTGCCCACCTCGGCCTACCAGAGTGCTGGGATTACAGGCATGAGCCACCTCGCCTGGCCCAGCTAATTTTTTTTTTTTTTTAAATACTGCTATTTATTTATTTACTTTTAAGATGGAGTCTCACTCTGTTGCCCAGGCTGGAGTGCAGTGGCATGATCTCGGCTCACTGCAACCTCTACCTCCCAGGTTCAAGAAATTTTCGTGCCTCAGCCCCCCAAGTAGCTGGGATTACAGACACACACCGCCATGGCTGGCTAATTTTTGTACTTTTAGTAGAGACGGGGTCTTGCCATGTTGGGCTAGGCTGGTTTCGAACTCCTGACCTTAGGTGATCCACCTGCCTTGGCCTCCCAAAGTGCTGGGATTACAGGCGTGAGCCACCGCGCCCAGCAAAATATTGCTCTTTTAGAATTGGCGATATTGCTGTCAGGCCTTGTCCCTTCACTCGAAAGACTTCCTTAGGAGAAATTTTCAGAAATGGATTGCTGAGCTGAAGGGTGCAATACTTTTACAGCTTTTGAGATATAATACCGACTTTTTTCCCATTTAAAAGGAAATATATGTTTGCCAGTTTCATTACAACCTTGCCAGTACTGGCTTTTATACCTTTCTTTTTTTTTTTTTTTAGTAGTGGGTAGGGCATTTTTGTTAGTTGGAGAGGTACATTGGTCTAGACTTCTTAGGTTTCAGCTGGAAGAAATATAATTTTTTTTTTTTTTTTTTGAGACAGAGTTTTGCTCTTACATGGCCAGGCTTCAGAATGCAATGGTGTGATCTCGGCTCACTCCGCTCTGGGTTCAGAGTGATTTTCCTGACTCAGCCTCTGAAGTAGCTGGGATTATGGGCAGCACCCACCACCATGCCTGGCTAATTTTGTTTAGTAGGGGCAAAGTTTGTCATGTTGGCCAGGCTGGTCTCCGGACTCTGTTTCAGGAGTGATCCACTGCGCCCGACCTCCCAAAGTGCTGGGATTACAGGCGTGAGCCACGTGCCTAGTCCAGAAATATAATTTAAAAGCTAGATCCAGAATAGGATTTTGGTTAGTGGAATAAGGGAAGGATGATTTATAAAAGCACATCCAGATACAGCTGGGCTCGAGCTTAGATATGGCCATGACTACCCGGTGAAGAAAATGGCCGCGGGTATACCTGACTTTGATGGCTGATCACTCCGGCTCTGCAATCCCAAAACTATCCCAAGGAAGCCTTTTTTTTTTTTTTTTTTTTTTTTTTTTTTTTTAAGATAGGATCTCGCTCTGTCACCCAGGGTAGAGTGCAGTAGCACGATCACGGCTCACTGCAGCCTCGACATCCCAGGCTCAAGCCATCTTCCTATCTCAGCCTCCCAAGTAGTTGGAATTACAGGCATGTGCCACCACGCCCAGCTAATTCTTAGTTTTGTTTTGTTTTTTAATAGAGATGAGGTCTCGCTATATTCTCCAGGCTGGTCTTGAACTCCTGGGCACAGGTGATCCACCCGCTGGTCTCCCAAAGTCCTGGGATTACAGGCATGAGCCACCATGCTCAGCCAGCCAGGGAAGCCTTCTGATTGCCCCGGCCTGAGTCATGCATTCATGATGATAGGGGAGAGTAAACTGTCCTGAACAGCCCCAAACAGAGCCCCAGGAAACCTCTTAGGTCCTTGCTCCTACAAGTCAAAGTTAAGGGGGCTGAAACAAGCAATTACAACATGGCATAAACCAGGCAATGACAGAAATCAGTGGAGGGTACTAAAGTTCAAAATATAAGAGAAGGAATGATTAGCTTTTGAGCAGGGCAGCTAGGGAAGAGTTCACAGAGCAGATATGCATTAGTACTGGCTCTTTTGCCAGGGACAGACTGCAAATTCCAAGTGGACGAAGCAATTAAAAACAAAACTTGTTGGGCTCACGTAAGTGGAACATCATAGCTGGGGCTTCAGGTATAGCTGGATCCAGGGGCTCAAACCATACTTCCCTGTCCACCAAGTACCTCTGTTGTCTTGTGCCTGCTGGATTCTTTCTGCGGAAAGCTTCTTCCAGAAGACAGAACCTAAGGGGCGCTGGACTTTCGCTTTAACTCCCCAGGAAAGAGTTCTTCTCCCTCCCAGCCCTTGGTATCCTTCTCATGGGAGAATCTCACTGGCCTTGGTAAATTCCGTGCTGTTCCTTTAACCAATCCCTGTAGCCAGGGGGATGGGGAACTCTGATTGGCCACCCTTACTGTTGAAAGGGCAAACAAAAAAACTGCAGTAACCACTGGCTGCCACAAGGGGACACCCAAGCAGAGGTTTCAACGATGGGTAGGCGTTTGCAAGTTGTGCAAAAGTTGTGCATATAGAAAAGTCTAGAAAAGTCAGAAAGGATGACCCAGCATGCGGTCTGCTGCTACTTTCATCGCCATGTTGATGCTGGGACACCTCATAGACCCTGTTTCTTTCCTTTTTTTTTTTTTTCTGTTTTTTTGAGATGGAGTCTCACTTTGTCACCCAGGCTGGAGAGGTGCAGTAGCACAGTCTCGGTTCACTACAAACTCCGCATTCCGGCCTTAAGTGATTCTGGTGCCTCAGCCTCCCGAGTAGCTGGGACTACAGCCGCAGGCCACTGCACCCGGCTAATTTTTTTTTTATTTTATTTTTTTTTTTTTTTGAGACGGAGTCTGGCTGTGTTGCCCAGGCTGGAGTGCCGGAGTGCTGTGGTGCCATCTCAGCTCACTGCAAGCTCCGCCTCCCGGGTTCACGCCATTCTCCAGCCTCAGCCTCCCCAGCAGCCTTCAGGACTACAGGTGCCTGCCACCATAGCCATTCATTTGTTTTGTTTTGTGGGAGATGGGACTGCTGTGGTAGCCAGAGGATGGTCTCGATCCCTGACACCAGAATAAGCCGCCTCGACTTTCCCAAAGTGCTGGGATTACAAGCGTGGGCCCCAAGCCGACCCCGCCCTTTTTTTTTTTGAGACAGAGTCTGTCCTTCATACAGGTGCAGGCATTCAGCAAATCTCGTCTCATTGCAATCCTCCGTCTCCAGGGTTCAAGCGATTCTTACTGCCTAAACTCAGGGTAGCTGGATTACGGGTGTTACCACCGCCCACAGCCATTGTTTTAGTACGGTGGGGTTTACCATTTTGGCCAGGCTGGTCTTGAACTCCTGACCTCAGGTGATGCCATGCTTGGCCTCCCAAAGTGTTGGGATTACAGGCGTGTTACCTTCCTTCATTTTCATTTTGTGGCTGGTTTCACTATGTTTTTCTTTTCTTGCTGCTGCTGCTGGGGTGAGTTAAACAAATTTTTCAGGCTTGGGGTGCGTGGCAATCTCGGCTCACTGCAGCCTCCGCCTCCCAGGTTCAAACATTCTTCAGCTCCTTCCAGAGTAGCTGGGATTACAGGTGCACCACCACGGCCAGCTAATTTTTGTATTTGTTTTAGTAGAGATGGGGTTTCACCATGTTGGCCAGGCTGGTCCCTAACTCCTGACCTCAGGTGATTCACCCTCCTCGGCCTCCCAAAGTGCTGGGATTACAGGTATAAGCCACCGCGCCCGGCCTATTTTAAAATTTTTAGTAGAGATGTAGGTCTTAGTGTTGCCCAGTCTGGTCTCGAACTTCTGGCTCAAGTGATCCCTTACCCACCTCAGCCTCTCAAGGTGCTGGGATTATACGTGTGAGCCACTGCGCCTGGCCTGGCTTCCTCTTGTAAGACTCCCTGGGCTTTCTCAGATCTCTAGAGCCCACTCTACCTGGGTGCAGTGCCAGTCAGAAGGATCAGGGAATTCGGATTTCAAACTGCTGGGCTCAAACGATCCTCCTGCCTCGGCCTCCTGAGTAGCTGGGACTACAGGCATGCTCCACCATGCCCAGCAGGAAAATCTTCGGGAAGTTGAGCAAGGGTTCCCCAGTTCAGCTCTGAGAGGCATAGGGTCCTTACAGCCGGAAGTTCCTCACCCTGGCCTTGGTAAGAAAAGGCTCTCAGGGCAGTGCTGAGACTCAGGAGGCTGCGATAGGAGGAGTCACTTTCCGAGGTCCCCTATTGCTCATTTGTAGGCCTGAAAGTCAAGGCATGTGGCCAGGGGATGGAACCTTTGATACGCACTTAACTAAGCCTCTTCTAGGAACTCAGGCTATAGTCCTGCTTGTAAGTGTGTGTAACTATAGGCATGTCACCATGGAGAAGTAAACTATTCAAATAAATGCCTATGTTTAAAGCTACCATAGCTAATACTTGATGTAATGGGTTGAGTAGTAGCCCCTAAAAATGTATATCCCAGCTGGGCATGGTGGTTCATGCCTATAATCCTGGCACTTTGGGAGGCCAAGGTGGGAGGATCTCTTGAGCCCAGGAGCTGGAGGCTAGCATGGTGAGGGCAGGGCAACAAGCAAGACCCCCATCTCTACAAAATTAAATAAATAAATAAATAAGCTGGGCGTGGCGGTGGCACCTGTGACCTGTGTGCAGTCTCAGCTACTCGGAGGCTGAGATGGGAGGATCACTTGACCCCCGGAAGTTGAGGATGCAATAAGCCATATAGCAGCACATACTCCAACCTGGGCAAGAGTGCCCAAGTCACAAAAAAATTTACACACACCCACCCACATATATCCAAATCCTAATCTGCTGGTAGCTGTGAATGTGACTGTAATTGAAACAGGGTCTTTGCAACTTGATATACAGTGAAGTTCATTTGTTTGTTTCCATTTTTAGGGATTTCTTTCGATATTTCCTTTTGACTTTTTTTTTTTTTTTGAGACGGAGTCTTGCTCTGTGCCCCAGGCTGGAGTGCAGTGGTGCGATCTCGGCTCACTGCAAGCTCCGCCCCCCCGGGTTCACGCCATTCTCCTGCCTCAGCCTCCCCAGTAGCTGGGACTACAGGCGCCCACCACCTCGCCCGGCTAATTTTCTTGTATTTTTAGTAGAGACGGGGTTTCACCGTGTTAGCCAGGATGGTCTCGATCTCCTGACCTCGTGATCCCCCCGTCTCAGCCTCCCAAAGTGCTGGGATTACAGGCTTGAGCCACCGCGCCCGGCCTTGACTTTTATTTTTAATTATGCTTCCAAAGTTGAAACCAGACAACAAGGTACATTGAAAGAAGTCTGGCTTTCATTCTTATGTTTTCATCTTGTTCCCTTATTCCCCCAGTTTTGTTACTTTTGTTTTTTTTTTTTTGAGATGGAATCTCACTCTGTTGCCCAGGCTGGAGTGCAGTGGCACTATCTCAACTCATTGCAACCTCCTCCTCCCAGGTTCAAGTGGTTCTTCTGCCTCAGCCTTCTGAGTAGCCAGGACTATAGGCACACACCACTATGCCTGGCTAATTTTTGTATTTTTGTAGAGATGGGGTTTCACCATGTTGGCCAGACTGGTCTCAAACTCCTGACCTCAGGTGATCCGCCCACCTTGGCGTCCTAAAGTGCTGCAATTACAGGCGTGAGCTGCTGCGCCTGGCCTTTACGTTTCTTATTTAAAAATACAAGCAGCCGGGCGCGGTGGCTCAAGCCTGTAATCCCAGCACTTTGGGAGGCCGAGATGGGCGGATCACAAGGTCAGGAGATCGAGACCATCCTGGCTAACCCGGTGAAACCCCGTCTCTACTAAAAAATACAA